>NC_056728.1:659295103-659512603 GCF_019279795.1 Protopterus annectens
AAAATGGACATGTATCCAGTCAGCCTATCCCAGTAAGCAAATGTAAAATCAATAATAAATAAATACATTTGACTTACATATCCATCAATGCATAAAAAAACACCAGAAACTTGGTCTCCTGTACCATAATCATAAATTGCTTTTGCCCTCCTCCAAACCCTCCCTAGCCCTGTCTCTCCTCTTACCCTGTCTTCTGTATGCAGCTCCAGTCCTTACTAATCTTAAGTCATCACTTCTTTCCAAATTAGAGAAAACTTACAATAAAATAGCTAGATTTGCCTCTACACTCCCTTATGAATCCCACCACTACATTGCCCTTAAGTCATTGCAATGGCCTGAATTCCCTAAACAACTTCTTTCACAACTGCATATAACACACTCAGTACTTTATAACCCCACTTCCTGTCCCTCCATCTCTAATATTGTATCTCAGTATAATCCCTGTCACCAGCTTCATACATCTGGCAAACATCTTCTGGACATTTACAAACCATTAAAAAATATTGGAAAGTCCCTTTATAAATACTCTGTAGGTCACACCTGGAACTCCCTTCCACTTAAGATAAGAAGTATTCCCCATAATTTCCATTTCAAACTAGAACTCAGACAATATTTACAAAATACCTGGTCCTGCCCTTGTCAAGCTCCATCTTGAAACCTACTTGCTTTCTTCCTAATTCCATTCTTGATTGCTTTAATTAGCATTCCTTTTATTCTATCTACTTTCTTCCATCATAGCATTCCTATTACAGTATATCTATATTTTTGGCTGTTGTAAATACTTCTGCATATGGTTGAGTCCTGCTGTTGTTGTATTTGTTTTCTGAAACTAGTATATTACTGTACATTTTTAGTTTGATTCTATTATATGTATAAGTTCTTGTTCAACATACCTATTGCAATTTTAATCTTTTCTTGAATGTTTGTAATTGTATTTGGAGATTTTCTCCTTGGGTCTCCACTGAAAATATGCCCTTCGCTCAGTTGGACCAACCTGCTTAACAAATTTCAATACATAAATAAAAATAAATAATCTTTAATGTTAGTCTTTCATGAGTTTCCACCAATTTGCCAGAAAACCACAGTGTTATGACAAACGGGAATAAAATATGTGGCAAACATCAGGACATTCTGAAGAAATATGTAGAGGTGAGAGGGATGGCCACCATCTGTACCACCCTATAGGTTGCAGTCCATGTTTGGCAAGATGTGATCTGTGACAACAACTCAAACAATACAGAGTTCCCCAGAGTGTAGGACAACAAACATTTCATAAAGTTGTCTATTAATTGCATTGAGCAGTTAGTGCACATCAGAGGCACCTTAGTGTCATGACAAATAGTGTAAGCTAAGGTAACGTCACACAAAGAAACTGTCATATTAGCAAACCAATGGACATCCTGTGTATTTCACTTGCCATGGGTATGGTATAGCCTGACAACTGTCACTTTACTACAAGACATGCCCCACAATCCACATTTGATGAGGTGGCAACGACAATCTGTGTTGCCTATGTGCATGCAATATGTATAATTGCGAAGGCGCTGTGACTACCTGCTAGCTCCAATGACCCACATGTATCTAGGCATGAAAGTTAGCTGCCACCACACACATATGTAGGTACTGCCTAAGGCTGTGCCAACTGTAAGTAGTGTGGAGTCTGTCATTGAGCCACAATTTACTGTTAACACATTGCAATGGGCCATACAGTGGGTATGGAATGGTGCCAAGGTCCTAGCCTCAAGTTGAATGCAGACAACAGTGTCAGCATACCATATGGCAAGGACATGTCCACATTATTTCACACATCATCAGCAACCCCATAAACACACACTGCAATGACAGACCTGGTACTCAGCATGCTAACAATGTTGCATTCAGGCAACAAGTAGTGGCAGTAGTCAGAAAAGGCTTGTATGTGGTTCACCACATAGGTAAAGGGACTGCATCCAGACAAAAGGTGGATAGTACCTCTGAATAGTCCTCAGTCAGTACAACAATAGATTAGTAGCATGGCTGGTCTGCTATGCACCTATGCAAATATCTTCAGAAATTGTAAAGGCTATGTTAACGCCCACAAAGTCATCCATGGCCCTCAACATCTGTGCCACACAGGCAGCCTCTAATCAGTACTGCCCTAGTGGTTATTGTTTGGATTGTCCACAGATGTCTGTGGCATGCCTAGATGGTAACGTTGTGATCAGCACTTCAACAGCTGCCTGATATACAAGAGTATAACTCTGTGTGGAATACCGGCACAACAGGCCTAACTCACATATGACATAGCACAAAAAGCTGATGGAGAGACAGGTTTGTCAACCAGAGGCTCCTCTGTCTTACAACTGCACTCCACAAACATGCCAAACACAGTACCATACAGACCATCATCAACTGCTTTAAGGTTGAGTGGATGGGGAAAAAAAAGAAACATCTGTCCCAGGGTCCAACCTTTATCTATCAATGTCATGGCCAACAGGTACTGAAGGATGATTGTGTTGGGGGTGAAGTAAAGGATCCAGGTCCTGTACTCTAGTTACCTCCTCTGTAACTATGAACCTGTGATCCTAAGTAACACCCAGTTGATATGTATCAGGACTAGCTTGCTGTGTCAAGGGGTATGCATGCAAGGTTACACTTTCTGCTCCATTGTCCTTCACACACTGTTCCAAGCATACCTTGGCAAAGAAAATGTATCCATGTTGCCCCCCCCGACATCTTGAGCTTTTGTAATGGCAGCAGCTCACCACGACTTACACACACAGACACCTGTAACAGAAACAGAATAAGGTCTGTGCGACAACAGTCAGCAGTACTAACAACAATAAAGCATCATAGCACAGAGGTACATATACTTTGGTGCGTACACATGACAATTGGCAGCAGACAGCACCTTACAGGGCATTACACTACTATACTACAAAATGCCATTAACTGTACTAGATTCACCCTGTGCAACAGACACATATTAGCATGTTCCTGCATTGATGGTATGGATAACATGGATGTAGCACAGGTATCATCACATGCTCAGGGTGTGGTGTGGGGTTGGCAAAGGCCTAGGCTGCGACATATAGTTGACATCATGTGTGTGTGTCTGGAGGGATGCTGGTCAGCTGAGCCATGGAGAAGAGTTGTGTGTGTCGGTGACCTACATGTGACAGTGATGTGTGAGTGCATGCATGCCTACAGTCAAATCATGTGCTAGCCCTACATGAGGGTATGTTGTACAGCCATGGAACGTACATGGCAGAATGTTTAATTCACTGTCTCCACGTGCAGAATGTTTAATTCACCATCTCCAGCCACAAACACAGGAACTAGTTTTGTCATGAGTGTCACTGGCACCACCATGCCCAAGGCCAGATGCAGTACTTCTTCCTGATGGTAACTGATGTCTGCTGGCTGTGTGTCCCTTACAGGACCGCCCAGGACCATGTGCCCATGGCCTGCCATGTTGTGGTGTGGACAGCAAACTCCCTTGTTATTGTTGGTGGTACTGTCACTACAGGAGTGTGAGTCCATGGCCATGTGGGCTCTCAGCTGATGTTGTTGCTGACTTACATTCATGTGTCTGACGCCTTACTCCCACCACATGTTCAAGCACAGAGATTTCACGGTTAAGGACTGACAAAGTCTGACCTCACCGTCTATCCACTACATCAACAAAATGATGTAAGGCATCACCAGTGCTGTGGAGGGAGTCATGCATGCCAGGCAGTGTTGCATCCATGACCCTGAGGATCAGTCTGGTGTACCATTCACAATGTGCCTCTGCCTTTATGATGGACTGAAACATGGGTTGGGTGACAACTGCTGCGACACCTCTAACAGGGCCTGGATAGGTTCCTTTGAACACCCCTGTCAATCTGCCAGTGTAGGACCTCACCAGTGCTCTGGCTATGGCTAGTATCTACAGTCTCAGATGCCATAGTCACCTCACTACCCTGTTTGATGCCACCACCCTCTGATTGCCCAATATATGTGGCTGCTGGGGATTGGGTATGTGTGGGCATACTGGCCATGTGCAAGGGCATCGGGGTTGAAGTGGGATGCCAACCAATGGGACAGAGTCAGCTCCCAACAACCCCCACCTGTGCCTCACAATGGCCACCAACATCATCAATGTCTGATGAGACACTGACATCAGGTTGTGAGGGGGACACACCATGGTCACTTGTGAGGGGAAGACCACATGACTACATTAATTCATGCACTATAATGTTTGATGCTACACACACACACACACACACACACACACACACACACACACACACACACACACGTGAGGTACTGCAAAGTCATTATACAGACCACACTGATGCCATGCACAGCACACAATCAGACCACAACAGACACACTTTGGTCAGGGTCTCAACAACATGCAGTGCAGCTTCTGTATGTCCAGTTACTGTTGCTATTACTATACATCTGTGAGATACATGAGAAGTCGGAGTATGTCATGGACCCTCACCTAACACACATTGCACCCGAATATACCATAACAATGCACCCCTGTATAGCACAGTGGTTACACCTATATCAAACTATGTGGGAATATGTTACAGCTCCTGTAAATATGCTACTGTGATTAGCAATGTGATGCACTGCAGTGAACCCCACCACAAGTGAACATGGAAAATATTGCAATATGGTTGTGCTTAACAGTTGTGTGCATGGCAAACTGTCAGACCTTAATATCCCTAGGGAATAGATGACCTATAACATGATAGTTCACACTCACTGACTACAGGTTGATGTTCACCAGCCACACCAGAAGTACCTATGGAGTTGTGGGGGAGAGGTATTGTCAGCACACACACATATGGCAATGGTACAGGATAATATGTGCATTTACCAACATGTACAGTACAAGCTGTGATACTACCCAAATTGCAAACATTCGCAATATGTGTGCACATGTGTGCATTACAAAACTCCAACCACAGATGCAGATTGACCTGACATATGCATACAGGTAAGCAAAGGCTGCCACTATGAATGTTACAGTATTAACATGATGACCACTGGAGGCTTACCTGGATGCTCCTCTGCTGTGGACTCTGTGCCACCCACCTCCACAACATATATACTGATGCTTTCCTGTGAGCTGGTGGCTGATGTCAGGTTTGCCAGGAACTCCTCTGTGCCTGAGAGTGGTGGTTGTGTAGGAGGACCTCCACCTGTGCCAGCACAGTCCATGGCCAAAGATGCAGCCCTTTGCCATGCATGGTGTATGAGATCAGTGGCACAGTGTCGGACCAGTTCATAGCTCCTGTCCCCGTGGCCCACATTATTGACTATTGCTACAAGTTCTGCCCACGGGGCAGTGCATTGTTGCAGGTTTTAGTAGCTCCTTCCCAACAGTACCTGGTGATGGAGTCTCAGGGCATCAGTGATTGTGGTGGTTTTGGCTTCTGAGAAGGGGGTTGCATATTCTGTACATCCTACCTGAAAGACATGAACAGGGGAACACATCACAGGACTGCATACCTTGTTCACCATTATGTACAGACCCTGCACATCCACTATTGCCAGCAATATCCACCGCTAATCCCCACATCATACCCTGGCCATCTACCAGCACAGTATGTCTGTGCGTATCGGCAACATACTGGCATTGCAGCATGCATTACCCTCCTGATCCTGATGTTTCATGCTACTTGCTACATATGCTATGAGGTGTTGCACTGCATGTAGCTGTTTTACCTATAACTGATTGGTCATAGGCAGTCTACAAGGCCTGCTGTGATGTCTGCCTCCTACTGTATTAGTAATCACCTGGTCTTTAGGCCCACCCCCTCAGGTCTCCCTGGACCTTCCTCCCTCAGATTCTGGAGCATATGTCTGGACAATGTCCTAAAGGTCCCCCAGCTAGAGTGGTTGATATTAGTGTCCTGGCAACATGTAGCACCTGCCACATGTACACGGATGGACAGCCATCTACAAACTTCACCAAGGAACACACTGTGTGAGAGTTGCAATGACTGTAGGAACCTGCAGTCCAAGCTCTCTACCTGTTAAAGCCACATACCTGTCCCCAAACAAGTTGTCAACACAATCAGTACATCTCACACACCTACATAACACAGGAGACACTGCAGGGGCAGTTCACCATTGCCAGCACAAACCTATTCAAATCACAGCTAGCTACCGGCCACCACATGTAACCAGGAAGCCCATTCTGCCTATATGGACCTCATCAACTGTATTCAGAGTTGGATCTGTACCCTGATCCTGGGTCAGTTGAATGACCCTAACATACATTGTAAGACGTACCCATGCCAGCACAGAAATGGCCAGTAAGCCATCATCAGTGGATGTAGGAACACCTTGGTGTGGCCAGATATCCCAATTCTTACTAATGACATCTTCTATTGTTCTACTAGCTCTACTGTAGGTCATGAGATATCTCATGGGCTGGGACGAAGTCGCTCCCTGTTCCTCAAAAAGAGTATCAGTCTGAGTAGAGAAATAAGGTCTAGCCTTTGAGTTCCTTACCCTTAGGATGTCTCTTCAAGCTACATCTATCTCTTTCATACTATACCCTCTTTCAGTAAAGTTATTGGTCATTTCTTGCACCTGGACATGACAAACGTCTGATTGAGTATTTAATCTACTGGCTCATAGGTATTGACTTTTAAAGACACTTTTAAAAGTTCTTTTTGCATGCATACTTCTCTTGTGCAGGTATTTTTTTACCTATACATCTTTTTTATATATTCTTGTCTCTAAACCAGACCCTGTCATTTGCACCTTAACATCCAAAAAGTTCACAAAATCCTCAGCATAATTCATCTCAAATTTAAGAAACTCAAGGGTAGTATTTAAATATTCATAGAATCCATGTAATTCTGAAACAATGCCATGCCAGGCCAAAAAAATATTGTCCAAAAAGGTTTATAGAATGATATTTTAGATGCATTATATATTAGAATACTTTCCCATTTACCCGACATTAAATTGGCATATGTATTGGTTACAGCAGTGCACATGGCTGTTCCTGATATCTGGTGATAAACCTGTTTATTAAACGTAAAAATATTTTCCAGAGCTAGGTCTAATAGTTCACATATAGTTTCAATATTTCTGGCAGGAAGGCATCTGTATTCTGCAAAATCTCTCTAATACAATCAATTCCATAACTATTTGTAGTCACAGTAAAGAAGGATTTTATATCCAGTGTCACCAGAATCAAATAGTCATGGGCACAACTGCTACACCAAGTATGTAGCTGTGTTAAAAAATCTCCAGTGTCCTTAATATAACTTGGTATATGTTTTATATAACCCTTTAAAATGTCTTGTAGATATACTGCTATAGATTCTGTCATCCACCCCCTCCCCAATACTGTTGGTCTCTTTGGGGGGTTTTCCAAAGATTTATGGATTTTATGTTGTCCATAAAGCACAGGGATTGTTGGGCATGGTACACTGAGAAAGTGGAAGGTATCAATACCTATATCTCCCATTATCTGCAGATCATAAACACACATATTTATCTTACTAATCATAACATCAATTTCCTTACCACTAATAGGTTTAAAAGTTAGTCTATCTGACAGTAGCTCGGTCATAGATTGTAGATATTGTTCTAAATCCATTACTACAGTGGTACTCCCTTTGTCAGCTTCCTTAATAATTATCTGAGTATTATTCTGTAGTGATTTTAATGCTTGGGTTTCTTCAGATGTTAAATTATATATTTTCGCAAAATTCTTTCTATCATAAAGGTTACAAATCTCTTTTTCACAAATATTAATAAAAACACTAATAACAGTGTCATTGACAGGAATGAACATATTACTTCTTTTTAGATGATTACACACAGCACTATTACTACTCTTAAAAATATTTTTTAAATTCAAACCCCTTGAAAATAAGTTCAAGTCAGTAATCCCATGCACCAAGTCATCAGTGCCTGCTGGAACCAACTTAGTTCCTCATGATAGCAAGGATGTTTCCTCCTCAGTTAGCCTATAACTGGAAAGGTTAACAACCATAGGGCGATTTGCCTTAGAAGTCTCTTCATCTAAAACCACTTTAGCAACAGTCTGACCAACAGTTTCCATACTGAAACATCCAAGGTGTTCATTAAGTGGAACAAAAGTATCCACATCAGTAGTCACTACCACATCATTAATAGCAGGTTGTCCTATACTCTGTAAATTTCCCATCAACTCCAGACCCTCAGATGGATCAGTAATATTTACATTAGTAGTTATTATTACATCTTTACTAACAGAGTGTTCTATATTTAAGGATTCTCCCATTGGTTGTATACCTTCAGTTATACAGCCAGGTTCATTATTAGATCGAACCATACTTAAGGAATGGTTAGATGCCTCTCCAGTGCCACTCTCATCAGCAATTAACCCAGTCTGGTCAATTACTTGACCAATAAATTGATTTACAAGGACATTAGCAAGGGCAGGCATCTCACAACCATTACTATTACTATATTTTACATTTACATTTTACATTCAAAAAGTGTCTATGTATTACATATGTATATACTATCATTACTGTGCTTTTAAAGACTTAATTGCTGTTTTAATTGCTGTTTTTGGTAGGTTGCTGTGTCATGTGATATGTTTGAATGAGATATAAAAGTGCGGCCTTAATGGTTGTTTTATGTAAGACACTGAAGAAGGATAGTTTGTATCTGAAAGCTTTGTCGTTTTATTTAAAGTTTATTGATGGTGTGGAGTACTAATTGCTTTTTGCTTGAAGCTGTTTGGTTCATATTCTCCACTTTACCACTAGCTCATCTTTTTTCTTTGATTTATTTCTGCCTTTTTGGTGAAATAGTGGACGTCATTCTTTCTAACTTGCATCATGACGCAGCCTGCTGCTTTGGAAAGTATTTCCATAAATCATTCCCTGAATGGACTACTGCTGAGTGAGAATCCATTGCTGGAACATACTGGTCTTTTGACCAATAAAGAAGTAAGTTCTACTGAACCAAGGCCTGAGAGAAATTACTTTTGTGCTATTATTCAGACACTAGAGCATGAAGTGAAAAATATATTACTATATTTTACATTTACATTTTACATTCAAAAAGTGTCTATGTATTACATATGTATATACTATCATTACTGTGCTTTTAAAGACTTAATTGCTGTTTTAATTGCTGTTTTTGGTAGGTTGCTGTGTCATGTGATATGTTTGAATGAGATATAAAAGTGCGGCCTTAATGGTTGTTTTATGTAAGACACTGAAGAAGGATAGTTTGTTATCTGAAAGCTTTGTCGTTTTATTTAAAGTTTATTGATGGTGTGGAGTACTAATTGCTTTTTGCTTGAAGCTGTTTGGTTCATATTCTCCACTTTACCCCCTAGCTCATCTTTTTTCTTTGATTTATTTCTGCCTTTTTGGTGAAATAGTGGGCGTCATTCTTTCTAACTTGCATCATGACGCAGCCTGCTGCTTTGGAAAGTATTTCCATAAATCATTCCCTGAATGGACTACTGCTGAGTGAGAATCCATTGCTGGAACATACTCGTCTTTTGACCAATAAAGAAGTACGTTCTATTGAACCAAGGCCTGAGAGAAATTACTTTTGTGCTATTATTCAGACACTAGAGCATGAAGTGAAAAACTTTAAGAAACTGCAATGGCAACGTTTCAGTCTCAATGCATATTTGAACTTAGGTATTGTACCTCAAAGGTTAAGAGTCTTAAATATGCCCTCTTATGGTAATACCTATCCAGAGCTACTAAAAAGGTGGCAGGAGTTGAATATAAGACTAAGCTTGTACTATATGTCACTCATGAATGAGTTTTGTATACCTAAAGAAAATGAGTTATGCATGGAAATTAGTACTCTAGAGAAACAGCTGGTAGAGTCATCAGCTTTTAATAGTAATGTATCTCTGTTTGATGCTATGATGGGATGACTTGATGCTTTTGATAAGCAATTAGAATCTATTAAGAAGAAGAAACTCTGGCGTGATATTAATGATTTTAACACTAGCCATATCTTCTCATGGCCAAGGAATTTTGTGAAAGAAAAAAATAAGAAAAATAACAAATCTAACTCATTTCAAATAGTCTCTTGGGGTTCCATGTATGAGATAGATGAATTCCAGTCAAACATGGAGTTGCAGTGAGTGCACGATGAGCTCCTGCCTGTTGCTGACCAATCGGAAGCAAGCAGAGAGGTTATAAACCCCACCTACAACGTCCTCCCATTTGTATGAACTTCAGGCGAGACCTGGGTCGGATTTACATTCACCTGCAATGAAGGAAAGAGAAGGCAAACAGGAAAGTCTTTTTAGGGACAAACCAGGGTGTAAAAATGCAACTACTGGAGAAGCTGGTGACCCAGGGATGTCACGCCTCAAAACAATGATCGAGGTCGAGAGGGAGAATAAGAAATGGCCCCATAACAAGGAGCAGGACTTTGAAATAATAAAAAATGATGTTAAGTTTGTATTTAACTGTATGAAAGTCTTGAAACTATCAGCAAAATGTTGCTGTAACTTATCCACTGATTGCCCACTAAAGGAAACTAATACTGCTGTTTTTCTGAATTGTATATGTAACCTGGATTATTCTGGTGCATTTAATAATAATGAACAACTATGTAAAAAGATAAGAAAAGTTTCATGTGATGTGAATAATTTAATCAGGACTGGTAGATCCTCATTACAGGATATGAATACGCTTGAAAGTGTTGTTTCTAATGGTTGCACTAATTTAAAAATTTATACTGAGCCTATAGAAGGTGGTTTTGATAGGGTTATGACTCATAGTGGTATTGAAGCTTTATGGAATGGCCAAGGCCTACAAAATTCAGTATGCAATTTAGACACATTTAATAATAGCGAGCAATTATGTAAAAAGATAGAAAAAGCTTTATGTGATTTAAATGATACAACTAGGAATACCATACCTTTGTCACAAGATATAAACATGCAAGAAAATGTTGGTTCTAATAATTATACTAATTTAAATGCTTGTACTGAGTGTGTAGAAGGTGTTTCTGATAGGGATATGATTTATAATCATGATGAAGTTTCATTAAACGGCTGAGGATTACAGAATTCAATATGTAATTTGAGTACTAACGTTTTGACCTCTGAGTGGAATACGCTTATGCCTGAAAGACCTGTTTCATGTACTGTTGATCAGGATGCTTACATACAATCTGAAGATCACTCAATTATAATAAGGCTAGGCAGAGATAAGGTTGTTGAACAAATGGAACTTTTAGTTGACCTAAGGGACCCTGTGTTGAATACTGTCACAGAAGATGCATTAAGTATAAATAAGAATCAGCATATAACTAATACTGTGAATGATAAAAGAGTAAGTAGGTAACCATTAAATAATTGTTAGCAGATAGAAACTGAAGTACTGAATTGTTCAATGGTATACAGCTGTGATAGGGCTCTTTATTTAAATAATTATACTTTTGATAGTCATTGTTTGAAAAATACCTCTGCTAATACTGATGTGAATAGACTTGATCAGTTATATGGTGGAGTAGTGGGCTGTGACCCACTAATTAAGAATATGGGCCCTTCAGCATCCCTTCTAAATGTAAAATATAGTAATAGTAATGGTTGTGAGATACCTGCCCTTGCTAATGTCCTTGTAAGTCAATTTATTGGTCAAGTAATTAACCAGACTTGGTTAATTTCTGATGGGAGTGGCATTGGAGAGGCATCTAACCATTCCTTAAGTATGGTTCGATCTAATAATGAACCTGGCTGTATAACTGAAGGTATACAACCAATGGAAGAATCCTTAAATATAGAACACTCTGTTAGTAAAGATGTAATAATAACTACTAATGTAAATATTACTGATCCATCTGAGGGTCTGGAGTTGATGGGAAATTTACAGAGTATAGGACAACCTGCTATTAATGATGTGGTAGTGACTACTGATGTAGATACTTTTGTTCCACTTAATGAACATCTTGGATGTTTCAATATGGAAACTGTTGGTCAGACTGTTGCTAAAGTGATTTTAGATGAAGAGACTTCTAAGGAAAATCGCTCTATGGTTGTTAACCTTTCCAATTATAGGCTAACTGACGTGTAAATATCCTTGCTATCATGGGGAACTAAGTTTGTTCCAGCAGGCACTGATGACTTGTTACATGCAATTACTGACTTAACTTATTTTCAAAGGGTTTGAACTTAAAAAATATTTTTAAGAGCAGTAATAGTGCTGAGGGTAATCATCTAAAACGAAGTAGTGCGTTCATTCCTGTCAGTGACCCTGTTACTTGTGTTTTTACTAATATTTGTGAAAAAGAGATTTGTAACCTTTATTATAGAAATAATTTTGCGAAAATATATAATTTAACATCAGAAGAAACCTAAGCATTAAAATCACTACAGAATAATACTCAGATAATTATTAAGGAAGCTGACAAAGGGAGTACTATTGTAGTAATGGATTTAGAACAATATCTACAATCTATGACCGGGCTACTGTCAGATAGACTAACTTTTAAACCTATTAGTGGTAAGGAAATTGATGTTATGATTAGTAAGATAAATATGTGTGTTTATGATCTGAAAATAATGGAAGCTATAGATATTGATACCTTCCACTTTCTCAGTGTACCATGCCCAACAACCCCTGTGCTTTATGGACTACATAAAATCCATAAATCATTGGAGAAACCCCCAATGAGACCAATAGTATGGGGGAGGGGTTGGATGACTGAAGCTATATCAGTATATCTACAAGACCTTTTAAAGGGTTACTTAAAACAGGAGATTTTTTAACACAGCTACATACTTGGTATAGCAGTTCTGCCCATGACTGTTTGATTCTGGTGACACTAGATATAAAATCCATCTTTACTGTGCTTCTAAATAGTTATGGAATTGATTGTATTAGGGAGATTTTGCAGGAATATAGATGCCTTCCTGTCAGAAATATTGAAACTATATGTGAACTATTAGACCTAGTTCTGGAAAATAATATTTTTTACGTTTAATAAACAGGTTTATCACCAGATATCAGAAACAGCCATGGGCACTGCTGTAGCCAATACATATGCCAATTTAATGTTGGGTAAATGGGAAAGTATTTACTTGTATGGAAATTCTAATATATATGCATCTAAAATATCATTCTATAAACCTTTTTGTGGACGATATTTTTTTGGCCTGGCATGGCATTGTTTCAGAATTACATGGATTCTATGAATATTTAAATACTACCCTTGAGTTTCTTAAATTTGAGATGAATTATGCTGAGGATTTTATGAACTTTTTGGATGTTAAGATGCAAATGACAGGGTCTTTTTAGAGACAGGTATATATAAAAAGGATGTACAGGTAAATAATTACCTGCACAAAAGAAGTATGCATGCAAAAAGAACTTTTAAAAGTGTCTTTAAAAATCAATACCTATGAGCCAGTAGATTAAATACTCGATCAGAAGTTTGTCATGTCCAGATGCAATAAATGACCAATAACTTTACTGAAAGAGGGTATAGTATGGAAGAGATAGATGTAGCCTGAAGAGACATCCTAAGGGTAAGGAACTCAAAGGCTAGACCTTATTTCTCTACTCAGACTGATACTCTTTTTGAGGAACAGGGAGCGACTTCGTCCCAGCCCATGAGATATCTCATGACCTACAGTAGAGCTAGTAGAACAATAGAAGATGTCATTAGTAAGAATTGGGATATCCTGAAGGCTATACCGGGTCATGAAAGCTGGCTTCCAAATAGACCTAGGTTTACCTATCGTAACTGTAGCTATTTAAAGAAATTATTATGTTACAAAAATTTTGCATTGAATAATAATACTGGATTGGTCTTTAATAAAAAGTGTACTTTCCCTGTTATAATTGCTCTTGCTGTTCAAGTATAAACTAATCTACTGAATGTGTGCACCCTGTGAATGGCAAAAGGTTTGCCTTCTGTTGTAGTGCAACATGTAATACCCAATATATCATATATCTTGCTGCCTGCAATAAATGCTTGGGTTTCTATGTTGGAAATTCAACTAGAAAGTTAAAAGACACGATCATAGAGCATAGGTCTGAGATTAGGAGAGGAATATTAACTAATTCCTTGACCAAACATGTTAGTGAAACTGATGATTCACATCAGCTTAACTTTAGAGCTATACATGTAGTTCATCCAAACATTAGACATGGAGACTTAATAAATTGTGTGGATATGAAAGAATATGAGTAGATTATTCGTTTAGAAGTGGATAAGTATCCAGGTCTCAATAAACAAATTACTTTGAAACCAGTATTTAAATGTAAACAACAAAAAGTGAAGAAAAAGTGACTGTGTATTACATATGTATATACTATTGTTACTGTGCTTTTAAAGACTTAATTGCTGTTTTAATTGCTGTTTTTGATAGGTTGCTGTGTCATGTGATATGTTTGAATGAGATATAAAAGTGATGCCTTAATAGTTGTTTTATGTAAGACACTAAAGAAGGATAGTTTGTATCTGAAAGCTTTGCCGTTTTATTAAAAGTTTATTGATGATGTGGAGTATTGTTTTTTGCTTGAAGCTGTTTGGTTTGTATTCTCCACTTTACCACTAGCTCACCTTTTTGCTGTGCTTTACATCAGAATATCCACAGTACGTCCCCATCCCTATATGCAGGAAACAGGTCACCACTGCCATGTGATCGTCATGGTACACATCTGCTATGGGTGCCAATCACATCACAGGATGCATCCTAACTGACTCCAAGCATAACGTTGCAACACCATAAGGAACTATATTCAAAGGAGGACTGACTACCACCTTTGTTCCATCCATTTAATGGATGACCACTGTCACCCCTTTAGACTAAGGTGGGCCTTCCCCCACTCAGTCATTTGATAGACACAGCAGCATAACTAGGCTATTCTGTAAGGCCATAACACAGTTTCAAGTGAACCCCATTAAAAAGGACATGTGAGACCTGGACACCCTCCATTACCCACACTAAGGCTTTGTCAAGGAAGGGTTCATGTCTGCTACACTCAGGTGACCTCGATGAAACAGTCACCAAAGCCGTGGATGGGGGGGGGGGGTGACACTGCAAAATTCTTACCTTGAGCTGGACAAACTATGTGAAAGTATATCCCACATGGCCATCATAGATATAACACTGCCAATAATGCATCGCACCATATGTTACCATAGGGTTAGCACACCAGTGAGCTGACACAATCCACCTATTCCACATAGGGAAATGCACCTCATATGGTGCACCCATAAGTAGGTGTGTAACCTGTTGTTCCATGTTTGGGACTCTGTTATGTGTGATGTACACATCTGAGGTACATGTAATAGCCATTAGCCTATGTCCGACCATGTCTGCAGATGACTGCATGCTGTGTGCCATCACTGCATTCCCTAGTGATGTGGACATCTGCCTAGGAGGGTCTCACACAGATACATGACCATTGCCAGACACATGGCCTCAGGCCGCACACCAGGATATATAGTGTAAACCCCTATGGGGAGAGTGACATCCCCACATATTATGAGACTACAAACAACATCCTGGGCATGCAATCAGTCATGAGTGTGCTGTGGACACAAGTCTTTGGCAAGATGACATGTCAATACAATGTTGCTTTCATTGTAAGATAAACCTTCTACATGGCCTATGTCATACATAAGAATATGTCATTGTGGGGCATGGGGTATAAACATCCCTGCATCACCCTAATGAAGACAATTAATGTCTATAATTCCCTGTTCATCATTCACATCACACAGCACATATTGTAGCTGGGGACAACATAGAGGTTCCCCAACAGGGAATCCCAGGCCATCAAACATGTACCACACAGCGATAGGCCATAAGGCCAACCCTATACCCAGTTTCATACATAATCCTCATGGGTGACCTCAGTGTGGCATGCAAGGCACTCATGGACTCCACATTGCTGGGACTGTTGCACAAGTGCAAGTCATGCTACACTATGTTAACACACACACACACACACACACACACACACACACACACACACACACACACACACACACACACACACACACACACTCATCCCGGTGTGTGACATGAAGTGGCCTTATTGTCAGCTCAGATGTGTGCCCCACACAATCAGCCTGCAGTGGAATGGGCAGCCTGTCCACATCAGGCAGTGTAGCTAGTTACACCTTTGCAGGCATAGCCTGGATAACTGGATGGTTAACTGCACATACACCCTTGGGATACAGCCTGTGTCCCTGTTGAATGGGAGCATCAGGTGCTCCCTTGCATAGACATAGGCTAACATCTGGCCTAGGCATATGGCTGCTCAGGGCCCATAGCCTAGTAATGTGATATGGCACCAGGACTATCAGATATGGCCTGAGTGGTGTGACAGACTGCGTTGTTATGGGTCCACACCCATCACTGTCATCAATTGCTGGGTGTTCCCTATGGGCAGCAGTACTGTACCATGTCATCCAGCCTACATCCAAAAAATAGGTGAGTGGTACTACAAGTGCATGTGGATATTTCAGCAACATCTGTGCTACACAATAACTGAGAACAGTGCATATGTGGTGTAGGGTGTCCTCCTTGTATCTGTCTGACATCTGCAGTACCCAGATGTATGCAGAATATGTACATGTGCCTTATAGATGTAGACCCCCTGCCAGACGAATGTGTATTTCTGGACACCAGTTGGACAATACGTGATGACTGTTCCCATAGTTTGGGGAATGTGTGTTTGACATGGCAGACCCCTAGGAACATAGTAATGGTACATGAAATTCTGGTTCTGTATGCATTCCCTTACATTGTATGCTCAATATGTATGCACTGCCGCTGAGTAAGAGCCAGTGTTCCCCCACTACTAGTACCTATAACCTTCTGTCCTGCAGCAGGGGGTCACCAGGTACGCCATAGTTGCCAGGCAATCAGATGCAGGTGCGGATTACACAGTGACCTAGCCAGAGTACTTCATTAATGGTGAGGGACACCTGTACAATCTTTGAACAAAGCCTGTATGACATTGACAGACTGAGAGGGGCTCACTGACAGTACTTGATGTCATATGCTGGCTGTATCCACCAGTTCTTACTGTCAGCATTGTACAACAGACAATAAATTTAGCATTCATATGTGAGTTGACCATTGCTGCAGTGATTCAGGGGCCAGAGCTGTGATCTATGTCACTGCAGACAGAGCTGTAAGGCATGGCCATAGGTGCTGGACAGCAGACTAATAACAGCATTTCAGTCCAGGCAATATTGTTGAGACCTACAGTTTAAATTCTTACTTACCATGACTGCATCCCCTCATCTGCATTCCATTACATGTTTGCCTTTTGTAAGTAATGCTCATGAACAGATAATTGCCTATGCACCAATCTGGAGCTCCCACTTGCTAATTGCACCCAGAACAGCTGGGTTGCCTTTCCATTAGCCAATGGCATAGCTACACAATGTTATAAGTAAGGCCTTCATGTAGGCCTTGCCCTTTTCCTGGCCTGTGAGGAGGACATTATCGAGATGTTGGAACTACAGCTTTATAGAGGGTAGGTAAAAATACTGTTCACTGTTTAGTCTGATGTGTTATGTCGACAGTTTTGCATGCTATGTCTGGCCATTGTTAACAGACTTTCAGATTCTGTAGAAGTGTACTGTTGAACAATGTGTGTTGGGGTCAGTAAGAAGACATGCAGATGTGAGTGTCATAGATCCTTCTATCTGAATGTGCATGCTGCTACAGTTGATGCTGTTCTATTAGCTGTGCATGTTTGTAGGGGGGACTGTGACACATGTTCCTTTCACTTGAGCACCCCCCAACCCTTGGTGTATGGGTGTTATGTTTATGCTCTGTTCTAGGCATTTGGGAGGTATGTTAGGTCTGTAGCAGATAGCTGAACATACTGCTGCAAGTGTAGCTAGCTACAGCTGCTGCATTCTGGCCAGGAGTCAGACTAGGGAATATGAAGACATAGGGGGACTGCAGGCTGTTACTGTCAGTGAAGGAGCGGTGTCAGCTGTTCTGTCACAGCATGGCCTGGTTGAGGGTACCTATAACAGTCCAGGTGAAGCATGTGCCTCTGGTACATATGTTATGTAATTGTGCCATCCAGAGAGTGGTAGGCAACATTTAGAACACATATTCATAATTGTGAAATGTGTCCCTCCCTGCAGGTCTTTAACATGCTACTGTGGGTGACAGTGACTGCAGTGAGAGCAACCAGTTTTGCTGGGCATTGCATGGCTCAGTTATTCCTATGTTGTATTGACATGTATGTAATTGTGCCACAGACTGGGATGTGGGCCAAAACTGTGGGTGTCCAGATGTGGCACATGCTAGGAATGTGACGGATAGATTATATTTAATATATTAACAATATATAGTATATATTAATAATTATAATATATTATAAATCATATATTAGCATATTATATTATCATACTATATATAATATAACATATTTCTAATAATATATTATATTATGTCAGGTGTATTTATACATACAGTGTGCTATACATTATTCGCATGGATATGTGTGTTCAGATGGGTATGTCGTGTGACACTGAGCTGTCTGTCATGGTATGTAAACCACAGTGCCCTTCATTGCCAGTATGTCAGCATACAGAATAGGTTTTATGACAATGCTGCCATAAGTAGGGGGTAGAACTGTGTTCCTTCAGCAACAGTTTGTGCAGTTGTCAGCTGTACTTGATATTGTAGACCTCCCGTACATCCAGCAGCAGTATTTATTTGTCTGTGTACTGTTTTACTGTTTTGCTGTCTGTTTCAGAGGCCCAAATTAGGGTTGCTACCTTCTCAAATGTCCAACCTGGGATATTTGTGGTACAAACATCAGATTTTGCAGGCCAAAACATACCCACAGCCAGTACAAAGGACAGAACTTTACTTTTTTGCCTAAATAAAAGCTTCTTCTTGTAGCATTTTAGTCACTTATTCTGTTTCTGATAACATTTAGGTGTTTCAGATACAGAAAAACTGTTTTATGCAAGTATTACATAACATATAGGAATAACTTTTGTCCTACTCTCTGAGGACATTTGCCATTTTGTCAATTTTTTGGCAGGACACAACTGTCCAAAGAGGGACTGTCCCTCGCAAAGTGGCACCGGTGGTAACCCTAGAAAGCATACACTGTGATTTGTCCCAGTATGTATAAGAGTAGCGTGTCACTGTCATTCAGGATATATTTGTATAAACAACTTATTCTCCAGAGCTTAGTGGGCCTACTGGTGCAATGCACTATGTTGTAGTTTAAAGGTCCTGGGTGCAATACTTTGCAGCAGTATCTTTTTTTCCTAATGTTATGTCACTATACTACATAATATAATTGGAAAAAATGCATTAGTTCCCCAGAGTGGAGTTGGTGTAGTGGTGTGTTTCTTTGACTGTAGTTCAGAAGGCACTGGGTTCAATACTTGACAGTGGTATCTTTTTTTCCCTACTGTTACATGGCTGTACTGCATGATATATTTCCAAAAGCAGTCTTAATTTCCCAGAGCTGATTTGACCTAGTGATGTGTTGTTCTGACTCTAATGCACATGATCCTGGGTTCACCTTACCAGGGCTGGTTATTTTGTTGCTGGGCAGAACAGTGCCTGGATGAGATAGAGTGGTTAAAGCAGTTTTAAGCAGGTTTAAGTGGGTTTGCATGGTTTATTGTGACACACTGTGATGCCAAACAGCACTTAGGTCCATTTAGCTTCTCTTAGCATCACTTATCACTGCTTAAACCCGTGCTATTTCCAAAAAAAGAAAAGATAACAGAGATGATAGGAAAGTGGTAAAATAGGGGCAAGCAGGAGGAAAAACATTATGAAAGGCAGCTAGGGATGTGCAGGACAGGTGTAGGAAAGGACAAAAGCTCTCCATTTCTTGTGCAGCAACAGCTGTGCATGATGTGGACAATTTGGAATTTAGAGCCTCACACCCCACATGGAGGGGGTGTGGGTGACATAAATTTGTTGATTAATTTATGGGGAAATTGATTAATGTCAGTGTACATAGGGAAAAATGGAGAGCTATGTATGGGATGAAATTTTTTTGGGGGGGACAGATGTCCTTTTTTTTTTAAAGGCGAGAATGGGATGTTGGTGAAGGGTTGTAGGAACATTTGGGGAAGTACGTTGGGTAGGAGAGGTTGCATTTGCAGATAGATAAGACAGACAAGACAACAGTCAGGGTGGTGTATGACACATGAGGGGGTAAACACCTTGGACGGGGAGGGTGGTTGGGAATCGGAGGACCAAGTGCCCCAGATGGAATCAGTGGGCCTGAGGTCCCCACCCATGGGCAGTCACCACTGCCCCTTCACGGCTCAGAAGGTGTCTGTGCTGGCGGCTGGCTGCCAGGGCCAGCCTGCTTCTCAAGTTGTGCCAGTCTGTCCTCAATCTGGTGCAGGCTGTCATCCAAGTCCCACTAGATGATCCTGTGCACCATACTTTGGAATTGTTGTCTGATGACAGGGTTCTCTCCTTATCTGGAGGGGGGGCAGGCCCTGTCCCCTGAGGCAGTTCCACCTGAAGGTGGTGCAGGACCAGTGAAGGAGGCAGCTCCAGGTTGGGTCCCAGAAATGCTGGGGCCTGGTGCTGCAGCCAGATGAGGCAGGACAGGTGAATCTGTTGGGATCTGCCTACCCAAGCATGATATGGTGTTCACGTTTGTCAGAGTGCATTGGTTAGTCATGAACAAAACATTTCAATGTTAGTTATAACAGCATGCATGGGTGTTCCAATTAACCCAGAACAATAGAATTATATCACATACAAAACACAGGCATAAATGGGATAATAGTCATTATTGTAACAGCATGAAAGAAACAGTTATAGCAAGAGGCCAACAACAGTGTAATTTCAACAAGGTATGTTAGTATGCAACCATTGAAATATATGAAACATAATACAATACAAGGCCCAATATAAGCTTTTCAGAACAATATACATGGAAATTAAACCATACCTGTAGAATAACAATAATAATTTGTGGTGCAGACAAGGGGTATGGGGGAAAGAAAAACGTTCCTTTAACAACTGTATATATGCTATATTTTTTTCACAACTGTACTACTCAGTACTCTACAGGTCTGCCCTTACTTTACATCCACATGTGTCCTAAAGCTTCTATAGCACATACAGACCTCTCAAGCTGTTCACATGGAATGGTATGGGCTAAGCTGTAAGTTCTATAGGTACATAACTACAGGGGACTTGTACATGTCAGGGTAACATATATGAGTAACAAGGTGGACCCTGCACTGATGTATGAGTGTGCTACTGGCATACTTCAATTGGAATTATATCTGTGTCCAAGGTTAATGGCAACAGTGATCAGTAGCTGTGACAGCATGACACTTAAAATACATGCATTGGGCACAGTGCATGATGTATATACCTAACCTTCTGTAATTTGTAGGCATGGGTTTGGACTGCCTGCACACATTCACACATGCACCTGGCATACAGCTGTACCAACAACAGAACATTTCAGTGGTCTAAATCAGTTGGAATACTACTTTACTGCATGACATTTTATTAATTGGAGTGCTATCAACTTGCTGAGCACCACCGTTTACAGACTAGTACATCTGGACACTGTTTATTAGTATACCCTTCATATGGCTGGTACAAACATTTCTTTGCATGTAAGCCCTGTGGAGAAAATATCTGCTACAAGTGCATGGCAATTTCTATAGATAGGCAAGACTACATGTCTGTAAGTATACATGTATGCTAGTTCCATTCCCAGGATTCAAACCCTGGTCTGTGTATGCAATGATGAACAGCATATCTATTCTTTATCACACTGAGCTGCTGGGCCACTGCTCTGGCCTCCTTGACTGATTTGTGTCTAAAACTCACTTGATTACAAAGTCTGCCCTAGTAATATCAGTAGAGTGAAACAGAAGACTGCAGTGACAGTTGCACATACATGTATGAGATTCATTCATGACAGAGGTTGTTGGTGAACTGTGTATTAATAGTTGGAATGCAGGTGTACACATTTAACCTGTGTGATCTGTACAGACCATAGGAGGACGCTGGGTTGCATACCCAACCAATATATGTTTTCATATTGTATATTTGAAGTCTTCGCCTATTACAGTCTCATATTTGCCTGCATCAGTGTACCTACATTCAGGAATATGTTAGAGCTGAAATGCAAAGGTTAACAGAAGACAATCTTGAGGGGAACACACTATAATACATTACACATTACTACTCAAGGTTCAGATCTTAGTGCAGAATATATATTAAATTGCATTGTATATTGTTTTACAGCTCTACATCTACACTTTAGTATAACACTACTTTTATCAGCAAAACTTCACTCAATTCATGGTGTCATAGCCATATTTGTTGTGGAGCACCTGTACAATTGTATTTTTTTCAACAACATACCAGAATAAACACAATAGTTGGTGGGAATAACTTTACTGGGGTGACATGTCACAGTGGCTTATTAAATTCAAAGGTATGGATTCAGTTGTACTAGATATCCTGTAGGTGATGAATGAATGTCAGTTATTAACTTCACTGTTTCAATCACAGTGTACTTTTTTACAAAATGCTTATTATTATTACAGTATATAGTTATGTCATTCCTACACAGTATTACTACAGTATTAGCTTTATTTCAGCAGTAGTAGCTTGTTTGATGCCTTCATCTGTATTGCACAGTACCTGATATTGCTGACTTATATCAGTGTGGATCTGGAACACATTTTATTGCAGTACACTCAGAACACACTGCACCTAATGGCTGTAAACAATGTATACTCTTTCTTGTTTATTGTACTATATATTGCAAGATACATCTTTACTCACCACACTGTCAGTGCAGCCTTGCCAGGTACATGGTGTGGGCCTCCATGTTGCAAGCCCTCTTCTCTGCAGCTGTAGGGGGAAAAACTCCATTATGCATACCTGTCTATCAGATACTCATACTACAACTTGATAAATCAGTGATTGCTATACTTACAAACATCTGGCGCATTCCAGGCCTGAGCATCTTGGATCCATTGGGCCAAGAGCACCCCCTTCATCTGCTTAAGGTCATCATAATGATGATGCACCTGCGCACCAGTGGGGGGGATTCCAGTGGCACTGGTGAGCTCACGTGCCAGTGGGTCCCAGGTTCAGACTTGTATTCTAAGCCCTGGTACTGGCCCTGCAGCAATCTGGCATCATGGTCTTTGACTAGGAGTCCAACCATGACCCTGGACTCCAACATGCCCTAGCTCTGTGCCCGAAAGTGCACTCCCTCTCCAACACCTGCCATAGTTCCTGCATGGGTCAAGCTCCAACAGGTCCTGGCTGTATTCCCACCTGTGCAGCTTAAATAAGGCTACCCCCCTTTGCCACCATTGGACCATTTTTAAAAATGCCAAGCAAAACTCAGCAGTACAAAAACCCACTAAGCTGAGCTGAGCAGTGCTTAAAGTAGCAAATGCTTAGCAGTGTTTAGCAGTGCACAAATGCACTTAGCTGAGCTGATGGCTGATGAGAATGGGAACGCCGAACCCTGCTCAAACTGGTGGATCTTAGCATTGCTAAATATTTTTCAGACAGGTCCTAGTGAAGCATTGCTTAGCTTGGCTCACCACTGCTTAATATGGTTTACCTAAGGGCAAACAAGAGTTTTACATGATAACATAAATATATATTGACATTAATTACTCATTATTGATACTTTATTGTTATGTGTTTGTATTTTACTTTTATTACTGTACCTCGGTGTGTGACTAAACTGTATTGGACACTTGTGTTTTACTGGGGATTTTCACCTCATATATCCACTGACATTGGGATTCTGGACCTGCTGCACTAACCTGGTTGACAAATATCAATAACTAGGGCAAAAAAAATAGACATATAAATAGAAATGCTTTCTGATATAAAAGCGGACTAGCCTGTCTTGGTATTCAAACTGTACACCTACTGCACACAAAGCCGTGACTCTAACCATTCAGCTAACTCAACTGTGAAGACCACAGATATACATTTCTATATAGCTTTTCGTTACATTTAACCACTGCTGAGCAATGCTCCCCTCCATGCAAACATGGTCAGCTATGCTTAAACTTGGAAAAAAAGTAAAAATAAAAAATAAATGTGACAGAAAAACACATTGGGACATTTATTTTTCATGCTGTGCAGTACTCTGACAGTACAGGGGGTGTGTTACAGACACCCCCTGTGTGACATAAATGAATACAAAATTCATAAGTGTCCAAGGACACTTGATTTAATCTTTAAGTGCTGTATGGCACTTTGACAGTGCAGGGGTTTGTTACAGATACAACTCCTATGTGACATTACATAAAATTTGTAAATAAGTGCCCAAGGGTACTATTTTAATCTTCTAGTGCTGTACAGCACTTTGACAATGCAGGGGTGTGTTACAGATACTGTAACACATGCTACATAACATTACAAGTTAAAGTGTTAAATGAGTGTCCGAGGACACTTTTTTACTCATTTAGTGCCATACAGCACTTTTACAATGCAGTGTTACGGATACTGTAACACACCCCCTACATGACATGACCAGATAAATTCAGTTACTTCAGTGCTTCCTGACAATTTCTTTACTGATTTAGTGTCATACAGCACTTTGAGAGTGCAGGTGGTGTGTTACAGATCTGCAAGCACTGTAACACACCACCTAGAACTCATTCAGTAACTGTGTACAAGGCTCCCCCTCAGTAGTGCACCTTCATTAATATGCAAAGCATGCTGCCGAGAGGGAGATGCAGACATGCACACCATTAACTCAGTGTAGGAATAATGCTATTCCACCACTGACTTTATTAAATCTGGGGGAATGTCTATTATATTTTCATTCATATGGGGGTCAAGATTAAATCAAGTTAGAAGGAGAATTTTGTGTGTAAAGGAAGAAGAAGGGGGATTAGGGTTAATTAACCCAATTGTTCATATGGCTTCCTTGAATTTGTATAGGGCCTTAGCAAGTTATAAAAAAGATAATAAGAATTTGACAGTATATATTTTGCATGGTAAATGTTTTGGGGAAAAGATGGGGATAGGGAAAAATGGAGAAGTTATATAAATGAAGACATAAAGGAGTTTCAAAACAAAATATTTTTATGGAAATTGAATGCAAACATTGTTTATAAAATAGTCCAAGAATAAAAAATGAAAAGAACTCACAAAGTGATATAAAAATAAGTTTAATAGCAAAGTTTTTAAGATAAAACTCTTCTTCAGTACTTAAAATCTTACTAAAACATAGAGTCATAGAGTATAAAGACAGGAACTAAAGTATTAAACTGTTAGAAGAAAATAAAAAAACAAGTGTTGCAGGAAAGAAATGGCCCAGTGATGGCGAAACTTTTGGGTTTGGCATGTCAAAACCACTCCTGGCACACAAAAGTTCAATGCACTTCACATGAGCAATGAACGCAAAAGCAATGTCTTTGGTAACTTGGGTGTTGGTAATCAGTGGTGTGTCACCCAAAATATCATGGCATATGTCACCTTTGACACACGTGTCATAGGTTTGGCATTACTGCCATAGTTCTCAGATAGAGAAGAAAGTCCAACTAATGGGACTGTAAATTATATTATGGATAGCACTTCCAGAAATATATTTAGATATATTATGCAATGTCATGCACATACCTATAGGGTTAAACAACGTATAAGACAAAATTGGTCTAGACTATGTACATCTGATGTAGTTAAAGAAATTGTAGATTCATCATTTGTTTTTAAGAAATGCAGGAATTTGAAACAACAGCTCTGTTATCCAGACCTACAAATGTGCTTTAGAATGCTATAATACAAACTAAAAATTATGTGCCTTGATGTGATTGTCACTTTTGTCACTATATAAATAAGAACAATATTTTATACAACCTAATACAAGTAAGAGATTTTATTTTCATATGTTTGCCACTTATAAACCCAAGAATATGGTTCATTTAGCCACCTGTGAAAAAATGTGCTTCATCTTATGTTGGAAAAAAAAGAAAGGATAGCCCAACACCTATCTGACATATGTAGGGAGGTAGAGAGTAATGCCTTAGCTAAACATATCATAAGCTCAGATAAAATGCATAGTTTTATATTTGGGGTTATAAAAAACAATGAAGGAAGTATTAGAGGAGGGGATGCTGTGACGAATACAGAGAATGTTAAATAAAAGTGGATTAATTACCTTCAAGCATATGTGCCCCCTTGGCTGAATTATACTGTGAGTTTAAAACCTGTTCTTAAGAGAAGGTCTCTTTTTCCATGAAAAAAGCACTTAATTGTTTATTTTAATTATTTTGTTGTTGCTGCACTTCTATTGGTTTGAATTTATTCATATGGTGTATATATGAAAATGTGTTTTAGTATGATTTTAAGCACTGAAGAAGAGTTTTATCTTGAAAACTTTGCTATTAAATTTATTGTTAGATCACTTTGTGAGTTCCTTTTGCTTTTGATTCTTGGACTGTTTTGTTTGGAGCTCTATACTTGGTGTTTACAGCTTGATTTTTTGCTTTGTTGAAAAAAGAGGAAAAAATGGTATTTGAATATTATTAAAGAACAATGGTGCAAATTCAATAAAGCTTACACGATCATTTATTCCATGTGCACATCACAGTGTGATGCGAACACAGGTGCAGCAAGTTTTAGATTAAGTAAACTCTGTGTAGCAGTGTGCAATCATATGCATTCATGCACAATAACGGAAACTCTTGTGGAATGCAGATTTCAGCATAAGTAGCTGAAATTTATGGCAATGTAGCGAAACAACACAGTGGAGTGGTCCAACACCCTTCAACACAACTGTGTAGACTCAGCTTTCTTGTTGGTAGTATACATGAACATTTTCAGTGTGCAGGAGTCTACACTGAAGCATGGACATGTGAAGGTCCAGAAATATGGACAAAATGCCCAGGGAAAGGTAGCAGCACAGATATAATGGGTGATTTATACACTGTGGATGTCCAAACGCATCCGGGGGTGTGTGACTTTAGTATAGTGCTTGCAAAAGGTTTTAAATGTGAATAACAGAAGCACCAATGAAAAGAGGAGTATAATGTAGTGTCACAATAGGTACAGTAATACCATGCCTTGTGTCTTTAAATTCTTGCTTTTGTGCTGTTGTCCAGTTTACATGGCTGCTAACCGTGTAGGTTCCAGGCTGTCAGCAAGGCTATTACACAAATGTGTGCAAAAAGCAGTGGATTTGTTGAATCACTAAAAGCAGGAACTGTGTAGGTCTGTTTACTTCATGGAACTCCTACATGGTGTTTTGTTTCCTGTGGATATCAATGACATTGGGGGGGGGATGTCAGGTAACTGTTGGTTTTTGGGGTGTTTTCGCATGTGTTTGTGCAGTGTGCTTCTTCACCCAAATGGTTATGGCAATGCATTCTTTGTGTGAGCAGACCACCCTAGTATCAGCTGTGAGCTAGACATCCAAAAATAGAAATCTGATGCATTCAGTCAATACTGCTGAACATTGCAGGACAACACACAAACCCAGTAAGTGGGGCTGCACTCATTTCCTCCAGTTAGAGAATTTTGCATAGCTACTGCTCTAGGAACAGGTGTTAGGAATTGAACTGGAGTACTGATGGTCCTGGGTTCAAATACAGGTTATGACAACTTTTCTCATACTGTTATGACATTGCAGGTTATAGAAATGAAGTGCAATTAGCATTTTATCTATGTTTCATGACAAAAGGGATTAAATTATAACATTTATACATGGTTTACCTTAATCATGCCCAGCTGCACTGCTGCACGCCTGTGCACAGAGCACACTACTACACACTGAAAAAGGACCTTTAAATCATGTTAGTTATATCCTAAACAGATGAATTCCATCATAATTAGTGAATCCCACATGGTGGCCCTACTTAAGAAATATATAAAGTATGCATATAGCCTACATTATGATTTTCCCTCGATACTTCAAGACTGTTGGATTAGACACTTGGAAATTTTAACTGAGATAATGCTAAGGGCTGCTGCAGCTATTTTACTTCTGCATGTGCTAGAGGTTGAAATTAATGCTGCTGGTGTTGCTGACAATAGGCCTAGGCTGAAAAGGAGAAGAGTATTCAGGCCCAGGGTAACCCTCCAGGTGTTACATGAGCTGGAGATTGTAGAGTGTTACAGGGTGGAGAGGGACATATTACAAGAACTCTGGTAGCTGTGCCACCCTCTTCTCACAGCCAGAGCCAACCGAGGGGAACCCATCCCGGTGAAAAACCAAGGCAGGTGTAGTCTTTAGGATATTAACAACAGGTACTTTTCAAAGACAAACTGGGGACATGCTAAGGGCATCACAGGCATCAGCATCCAAGATACTCCACCAGTTCCTGGATGCCATGCTCCTACATACCAGTGAGCACATATCATTTCCCCTTACCCTTGAGGAGAGGACCACCAATATGCAAAGGTTCAACCATGTAGCTCACTAACCTGAAGTACTGGGTACTATAGATTGCACTCATATACACATCAAGGAACCACCTGGTGAGCAGAGTAGAATGTACATTAACCACAAGGTATACCACTCCATCAACTGCCAAGTCATGTGCAATGCCCCGGGGATTATTTTCAATGTATGTGCTGGCAACCATGGCAGTTATCATGACTCCCATATCAGGAACACATCACAGCTGTACCAGATGTTTGCTATGGGGGACATCCCACAAGGCTATTTACTGGGGGATGCTGGCTATGCCCTGGAACTGTGGATGATGACACCTATCAGAAATGCACATACACCTACAGAAGAATGCCATAAAGATGCACATGCACAAACTAGGAACATCATAGAGCATGTGTTTGGTCTTCTGAAGTCACAGTTCCAGTGCCTAGATATATCTGGTGGAGCCTTGCAGTATGCTGCACACACATGTACACAAGTATTTACAGAATGTGCTATGCCCCACAATCTTATCCTGCAGAAACAGCTACAGTGGTATCAGCAAGGGGAAAGGGACATACTTCCCCCCACCAATGTCTATGTCAGGGGTCTGCAACCTTCACTATCAAAAGTGACATTTTTGGCCCCTCTCCCACCAAATAAAATTTATCGGGAGCCACAAAACCTATTTGACCCCTAAAATGAAGATAACCCAGTGTATAAAGTTTTATATATAGTTATTATACTAAATATAAAAGAAGTAAGTTTATAAGAGCAATAGTTAAAATCCGTCCTTTTTTTGTTCCTTTTTGGGATTGCTTGATCACTCTCAGAGTGTGTGTGTGTGTGTGTGTGTGTGTGTGTGTGTGTGTGTGTGTGTGTGTGTGTGTGTGTGTGTGTGTGTGTGTGTCATATTTCTTGATCTCTTAGAACAAGAAATCTGGACAAAGCCATAATGGGGCACAAAGTCCCCAAAATAGGGACACTTTTTAAATATTGCTCTTACAAACTTAGAAAGTTGATAGAATAACATATTTTGCATTAGTGTTCATTTTTCTGAAGGGGATGAACTCTGAAACTCAAACATCTGTCTATTTTTTCTGACTTCAGCCCTCAATGATTTGCCAGAAAACCACAATTGTATGAGAAATAGACCAACAATATGAGGCAAAAGTCAGGACATTCTGCAAAAAATTCTGCACAGTTGAAAGGTAACTGTGTGTGTGTGTGTGTGTGTGTGTGTGTGTGTGTGTGTGTGTGTGTGTGTGTGTGTGTGTAAAATGCATGTAAACAGAAGCAATGTTATTCTAGGAAGTTTCTAAGTGTATAAAGCAATATTTAAAGTTCATCCCTATTTTTGTTCCTTTGTTGCCCTTTATTTGTGACTCTGTCCAAATTTCTTGTGGTAAGACTTTGAGAGGTATGAGAGGTAAGGAAACATTTCAGGCGATGTTGCTGCTGCCAGGGGATCACTTGATTACTCTCGTGTGTGTGGAATGCATGAAACATAAACTGTGTTATTCTAGCAAGTTTATAAGTTTAAAAGAACAATATTTAAAGTCCGTCACTCGATCACTCTCAGAGTGTGTGTGTGTGTGTGTGTGTGTGTGTGTGTGTGTGTGTGTGTGTGTGTTTGCACACATGTGTGTTATGCAGCAAAGTGGCTATTATTTTTTAAAGCTACAGGGAGCCACTGCAGAGGGGTGGAAGAGCCACATGCAGCTTTAGAGCCCAAGTTGCAAACCCCTGGTCTAGGTCAACACAGTCACAGGAGGACTCAAAGGAGGATCTTTCAGCTGCTGTCCCTTTGGGCAGATGTAGGTGTGCTCAGTATGCCCTTGCTTTGGCTAAGAGACAATGCATAGCACATTCACTGACCACTTAGGGACCTACAGACTAATACCTTTCTCTTACTCACATCCATACATTAAAAATTATGCCAGGAAGCTCACACGACATGTACCTATCCATGTATTGACTATGTACTACTTGCATCAGACAGAGTCAGCCCTATACTACTGTTGTGTCAACCAGTGCATTTGCAAGGTAGGTCCCTAACCTACACTGTAGTCTTGTAGAGTATTATAACATATCTATTTGTATCTATGAAGATGGTACAGTATGCAAGTAAATAGTGGTGTATTTCAGCAGAAAATTAAGTGACATGTGACAACTGACACTTTTTTACTAGTATGTGTCCATTTGTAATTAGTAGGCCTCATGCATGAAACCTTCATACAGTCCTACGGCAGCAGATTACTAGTACATAATTCAAGACAGATGTTAGAAAATGAGGCTACACATTGCAGTATCTGACTTCAGACTTGTCTGTATTCTTGTAGTAGATGTGGGATTATTCCCCCACCCCAAAACTGGGGTATCCCCTTGTAACTGCCTTAACAGTAACTCATCTTTGCTACCCCCCCCAAACCCACAGAAAATTGGTGTTTGTCACAATTATTATCCCCCAAATTTCTCGGAGAATACCGTAGATTTGATCATACATTGTATGTATTAAGAAACTCACGCATAGCAGTGTACATTGTTATGCAGGTAGTTGTGTGATGAATGGCCCCTATTCTAGCAGGATGCTTCTGTGGCCAAAAGGACTAAGGCAGCCATCCCTTCTGATGAAGCTGTAATGCTCTTGAGGGTTTAAATCCTGATATAAGTAGATGTTTTGGATGTGTATTCACAATAGGTTGTGTTTTGCAGACTGTGACTCTGTGCCCCATACTGTTATCAGCCTTGTCTTGTCTTAATTCCATGATGAATTATGTGCACTGCGCCATATGATTAACTTCTTTTTGATAAGGCTTGGCTGGTTTGCGCATTGCACAGCAGTGCAGAAACAGTTAAAGAGGCAATAGAATTTATATCTGACCTCCAACCACAGACAATGGATACATTCAATCAATGCTGTTAGTCATTTGGAAATCCATGCCTGAATTTGGGATAGGAGTGGGCTGTAGTAGCAGGTATATATTACATAATAGTAAAACCCAGATGTGAGCAATGCCCCTCATGTTTGCACACTGCTTACTGGCATGCAATCAGTATAAAAAATGGAAAGGCACATGTGTTTATCCATAGTTACCCATAGTGCAAAGCCAATGCATCTTGCACTATAGCACTCTCTCACTATATACACACACACACATATAGATATACACACACACACACACACACACACACACACGCACGCACGCACGCACACACACACACACACACACACACACACACACACACACACACACACACACACATATCTCTCTCTGTATATATATATATATATATATATATATATATATATATATATATATATATATATATATATATATATATATATATATATGTGTGTGTGTGTGTGTGTCCATAGTGCCCTACATACCTATCAAGCTCTTAAAGTAGCAAATCAGGACAAAGCAACAACTAATGGGGGAAAAGGACCAAAATTTTTAAATACTGCACTCACAAATTTAGAAAAGTGATAGATTAACAGGAGTTGCATCTCCATTAATTTTCTGAAGGATAACCATCAATCCATCCTCAACCCCTTTGTCCCATTTTGCACATGGTATCGGGGTGTCACTTCAACAGTGACAATCATCTTGAGCCTAGGTTTACACTGCCAGGAAGCTAGTCTATGACTTGTGAAATTCAGATGTCTGCCATTATTTACTGACCTCATTTCTTAATAATTTGCCATTGATTTTCCAGAAAAAGCACAATATTGTGTGATACAGACTACAAATATGAGTCAAACATCTGGGCATTATTCAAAAATTGAGTTGAGAGGTATGTTACCCTATCACTCTCAGACACCATGTCTCCCCTAAAACTACATGTGGAGACATTGCAAATTGAGGGCACAATATCAATATATACATATATGTATATATATATATATATATATATATATATATATATATATATATATATATATATATATTGACAAGGCATTCCTTTGTTTCCCCACCAGCAACAACAGCAACAGCAGGCACAACAATCCTTGGTCACCTTGAGTTTTCCACACATATATCAACACCTGTACAAGTTGTGAGATATGATGTGGTATTCTCCATCATGGACAGGGCCAATTGATGCTGCTCACATCCTTGCTCATCCAAAAGTACACAGGCAAATAGGCTCAATAAGGGTATTATTATACAAGTAGGCTACTAAACGGTATTCATCTGCTAGGCTATTAGCCTCAGATGACACTATGAGGCAATGTGATTATGCAGGCCTCCAAAGCTGTTGTCAAAAACATGGTTTGGTTATGTCATCTGCCATAAGATAACTTGCAGTCCTGTTAAAATCAAATCTGTGTTGTGGCACGTGCATTACATTTTCTGATCTGTAGCCTGTAAACTTAGAGAGGTAGGGGTTGTAATCTCACTGTAGTCAAGTGTGTGTGTGTGTGTGTGTGTGTGTGTGTGTGTGTGTGTGTGTGTGTGTGTGTGTGTGTGTGTGTGTGTGTGTGTGTGTGTAAGCATAATTGGAAGTGTGTATCCCAATCCAACTTCACAAATGGTAAGATCATAGGAAGTTACTAGGCTATTTGCCCTGAGATCCTTACAAACCTAGCCAAGAATTTAGCCCATGTTCCAACAAGTCAGCAACTGATTCTCCTGTCCAGCAGGGACACAGGTGGAATCCCAGGGGTGTATTTTCTGTTCTCCATCCAGTTATCCAGATTGTGCTTAAAAAGGATTAATGAGGTACTCTGCTTGACATGGAGAGGTAGTCTATTTCACAGAAGGGGGAGTCTCTGGGACAAAAATCTTTCCTTATAACAAGTCCTATTAATGTAACCGACCAGATTAAGGTCATGCATGTAGGTTACTAGAGTGGAGTTTGACTTGCAGATATGCAGTACTTCCATCAAGGCAGGGTCTGAGATTGCTTTGTATGCCAGATAGACATCTCCTCTGAGAAGTATGTATGTGACTGAGTAGAGGGACAGGACCTTTAGCCTGTCTTTGTAGGGTAAATATTTGAGGCCCTGGATTTCCTGGTGAGGAACCTCTGTGGTCTCTCCAGCTGCTGCATGTGCTTTGTGAGGTACATGTCAAACTGGCATTGTACTCAATAATGGAGTTTATGAGGGAAGAATACGAGGATGCTATGACCTCCTTGTCTCTGGATTTGATACCCTTACTAATGTTGAGAGTCATGTAGAAAGCTTTCCGTACAACAGAGGTAATATAGGTAGTCAAAAGTCAGTTTGCTATCAACCAGGATGCCCAAGTCCCTCATGACTGATTTCGTGCTTAGGACCTTGTTATTAATGTGATAATTTGTGGGGATGTTATGGTTTCCATTGTTTTGGTGCTTGCACAAGCACCCAGTTAAGGTAGACCTCCAACCTCTTGTTCTCCACATGCCCTGCGGATGTCATCTACCATAAGATGACCTACAGTCCTGTTTCTATCAGGGTTTTGCTGTGGCATGTGTGTTAAGTACTCTGTTCTGTAGTATATAAACCTAAATAGGTAGGAGTTCTAGCCTTATTGCAGTCAACTGTGTGTGTGTGTGTGTGTGTGTGTGTGTGTGTGTGTGTGTGTGTGTGTGTGTGTGTGTGTGTGTGTGTGTGTGTGTGTGTGTGTTTGCATAGAAGTGGAAGTGGTTTTGCATTGTTTTGGTGCTTGCGAAAACACCAAGTTGAGCAGGCCTACAATCTCTGGTCCCCAATGTGGCCTGCTGATATAATCTACGATAAGATCATGTGCAGTCCTGCTGAAACTAGACTTTTGCTGTGGCATGTGCATTAAGTACTCTGATCTGTAATATATAAACCTAGATAGGAAGGACTGCTAACCTCACTACAGTCAGCTATGTGTGTTTATATATAAGTGGAAGTGGATATCCCACACTGAGTTCTCAAATGGCATGGTTTTACAATGTTTTGGTGCTTGCACAAACATCCAGTCGAGGCAGGCCTCCAACCTTCTGTCCACAATATGGCTTGTTAATAACATCTGCCAAAATATCACCCGCAGTCCTGCTAAAACCAGAATTGTGCAGTGGTGTGTGTGTGTTAAGTACTCTGATCTGTAGTATGAAATCCTAGATAGGTAGGGGTTCTACCCTCACTACAGTCACCTGTGTTTGTATGTGTGTGAACTGTTGATGGATGTTAGAGCAATTTACAATGGCCTAATAGACACTGTCCTTTTGTGCTCAACAGACATTGCTGATGTCATCAGCTATATCAGATTATTGGATGCATATATGTCACAACAGGCCATGGTCACAGACTGGCCTAACAGACAGATGATGTCATCTCATTCAATATAAAACAGGCAACAGTGACATTACTGTTATTGTTTGTACAAACATCCTGACAACTATTTGCAATGGTGATGAACAGGTTGACACATTAGATCACACAGGATACCATATGATCTTTGACTTTTGCGGGTGATATTGTGGTCTGCATTGAAATTAGAGTACAGGTGTCGAGATCCTGGGGAGGTGGAGATATGCTTTAAAGAGGAGAGAAATGAAAATCAGCAGGACTAAGACAGAATATATGTGTGTGAATGAGAGGGAAGATATAGGAATGGTTAGAATTCAGAGAGCACAGTTAGTGAAGGCATATGATGTTAAATACTGTAGACCAACAGATCAGAGTAATGGTGAGTCAAGAAGACAGGTGTAGAAAAGAGAGCATTCATGGTGGAGTGTGTGGAGAAGTGTGTCAGGAGTGATCTTTGACAGAAGGGTAACAATAACATTGAATGAGATGACATGGAGGTTCTACAAGATGGTAGTGAGACCAGCTATGTCACATGGGCCAGAGATGGTGCCACAGACAAAAAGACAGGAGTCATAACAGGTGTTGGTAGAGTACCAGATGTTACAGTTTGCATTGTGTGTGCTGAAGATGGACAGGAGTATTAACCATATATTACAGTGTCAGCGCAGATTGTATGGTTTGGGGACGAAGACAGAGGGGTGGGATTGTGCTGGTTTAGACATGTGCTAAGGAATGATTATGGGTATATTGGGGGAAGAATACTAAGGATGGAGCTGCCAGGTAAGAAGAAAATAGGAAGGACTAAGATAAGATGTATGGATGTGGTGACAGAGGACATGCAGATGGTTGGTGTGACACAGATGCAGAGGACAGTTAGAAATGGAAGCAGAGCATCTGCTGCTGTGAGCCCTAATGGTACTGTCCAAAAGAATAGGTAGAAGAAGATGACATCCCTATTTGGTGAAGCTCCATCTATACACATGTGGCATGGGTGTACAGTAGGAATATTTAATTGACAGTCTCTGTGTCTGGACTCAGTTTGGGCTTTAACATTGGGTCTTTGCTTTACCTGCTCTGGATTGTGTGCAGAAGTTGTAGCACTTCCCTCATATGTGCAGAAATGTTAATACACTTGCTTTCAAATACAATCAGCTGCTGCTATGCAGCAGAACAGATCTAGCTGTCAGAACCTCTGTTGCATAACAAGCAGCAATTTATCCACTTACCTATCAATAACAGAGGTATCGATCCACCTTATGAAGGACATCAAAATGTACACTCAATAGATTAGTGACCTGACAATGGCAGTCAGATCCCATATACCCCTTCTGTTTGCATTGTCTATGCATATGCCAGGTTCAAACTTCACATTGTCAACTATCATTTCCCCTCTTTTTCCCCTGCTAACATAGTTGACATGAGTTCCTGACTCAGTACAGATAATGCCTCATGTGCACTGAATATTCTGTATCCCCTACATCAATGAATTACAAATTTCAAGAGATCCATGTATAGTAAGGATCTGGAATCAGTGCTCTCTAGCTTTCAGATAGGTATCACTAGAAAGGTTGTTTGCTCACACACCTTGACTTCTACTAATAATATGTACCCAACACAAACCATCATGTGCAGAGGTACTCCCCACAAACCAACCTAAACAGCAGGCACATCCTAAACACAATCAGGCTACAATCAGAAAATACACAACAGACATATCATCACCACTGTCTCACCATAGAAGTGCTCAATACAATGGGCATGTATCCCAAAGCTTTTCATAATAACTGTCTGTACAGTCAGATGTACAGATGCCTCACTTAACAGCTTAAACAAGGATATGTTTAGTGTCAGCTGTGTGGCAGACATAGTCATCACAGGCAAGTCCCACTCTTATTCCAGCATACTTCAACTTGGTATGTACAACCTGATACATGACTATAGGAAATATACGAACACAAATGTGATTGAGCTATTTAAATATGGGTCCAAGCCAGGTATGTTCCTATGTTTGAGCAGCATTATACCCTCACATAGGATGATACCACTATATAAAGAACAACAGATTCACTGAATTGCCTAAGTGTCTGGTGTCATAGTATGGTAATACAGCACCTGTCATGTGGGATGACATGGTGTATAAAGCACACAGCATTGCTAGATATAAGCCACTTGACTGCACTATAATCCCTTTATTAGGCAAAGTCACAAAAGCAGAATAACCAATGTGAAAATGTATACATCCATGCTGCTAAATCCTAGGACTTCACATTTGAAGCCACACTCTCTGTAAGCACTCTTCTCAGTGAAGAAGTTGATGTCTGTGCAATCAAAGAAACCTGGTTAAAGGCAGCTGTACGCACTTTGCCCTTGCAAGTCTACAATGCCTTCCAAACATTCACACAGCAAATGGAAGTTGTGTGTACCACAGGAGGTGTCATATTTATTTACAATGAAGATTAGCACACCTCAAGACTGTTTAGAGAAAATAACTATATGGAGTTATTCTATGTCCACCCTACTGTGGATAGGAAACCCATTCCTGTTATCATCATTAATAGATAACCATCAATAAATACAGAAAGCCACACAGTCTATATATTACAACATGGGACAATTAAAGTAGAGAAAAACAACCTAAGCAGTGGTGAGTGAAAGTATACATCCATTGACTGGAATCGTTATAGGACAACAAACTCCCCTGCACAATATTACATGCAGTTTGTGAAATGAAATGCCATGGAAGAAAGAGTGCAATACCCCACAAGGTTATCTCATATTCCATAACTGTACCTCAACAATATGAGTGAATAATGTAATGTCATATGTGTAGTGCCTACACTGTTAATCCAACAATAAGGCACTAGAAGTAGATATAGCTATTGAACTTCTCAAAGGAGGAGTCAGGTTCACAATCATCATCTAAGGTAACTACACACTCCTAAGGGAAGGTCTACAATACTTCCAAAACACAGATTCCACAAAGGTCATTGACAGCTATAGTACATTACTCCGATACTCTGTTTACACATCTCCATAAATGGATACACACAGCTGTAGCTGATAGGTTCAAACAAGGATCCTCCAGAAAATACAAACTATACTGTTGTATGTCTGTCATAACTACATTATACAGTAAGTGAAAGAAGCTGCTATTTCCAAATACAACATTGAGAAACCAGGGGTGGAAGGCCACTCTCCTCAGCATAAACATGCAAATAAGACACCTTCAAGAACCCACACAGAGCAACCATGCTAAGACTTTACACAACAACATATACAGGGATAAGCACATTACTTTCTTTATGCACATCTACAAACTGATATAACTCAGATCTATTTGGATCAAATTGTGCATGATAGCACACACACTGACCAAGTGTAACTTCCAAATCTGGTAGCAGACACGTTTGGCTGAAAAGAGTGGCCCCTGCCACCACCACACCTAGTACAAACCATGTGTGAAACATCACCTCTGAGCTGTGGTATCTACAGTGACAAAGTTATCACTGCCCTTTCTAAGACTAGAAGCACAGTCTCCATGGGACTATATGGAATTCTGGCCTGTGTTCTTCATTTACATCAACAGTGAGCTACTCCTGTAGGCACCATATTCAACCACAGTCTGAACACTGCTGTTGTCCACATTGAATGGAATACAGTCACAATTTTGCAACCACACAAAAGATGACGGACAAAATACAAGTGTAATCAAGACCCATAAATTTATGCAACATCTGCTGTAATGCAAATGATACAGTTTGCGTGCATCTCAGGCACAAGGAAATAGGTGACCTCCAAACACTAGATGTGTAACGGTTAGGTATTCTCAAGGGTATCTTGTTGATGCAAAACCTGGTGGGAGTCAAGACAGTGACCCAGAAGCATACACAAAGTCAAAGATGTGCATGCATCATATTGTAACCTGGCCAAGGCTTTCAACACAATCCTGTCAGTGGGAAACCAAGGAGATTATCAAATCCTATGTTATCAGTTGGTCTTCAAATGGAATCCCAGACCAACTACATTCAATCACAGTATGAAACTTCACCTCAAGCAGCCGATGTGTCACCTGAGTGGTAACAGAAGTGTCACTGCTGTGGCCCCTCACATTTGACATATACATCTCAGAAGTTCTGAATAAAACAGAGGTTCCATGGCACTAATGACTGCTGACAAAGCCATGGATATTACATTAACCACACAAATATGCATCAGCATATCCTGTGGTAATAATAACTGTTTCTGCTTTTTATAAGATAACCATCAGTACATTATTCACCACTTTTGTATTGATAGACTTGGAACACATATCAGTTGTAGCCTGGGTCTACTGTGGGGAGGTAGGCATTCTACACTGTACATCTGATTAGCAACAACATTACATTAATATCAATAAATGTTAGCAATCCCCTACACTCATCCCTAATTGGCTGTATGTAAGAATATAAACTACCATTTGAAATGTATTTTATCAGACACCAGTACCAACTTGACAGACCTCAGACATGTCTGGTAATAAAATATCAGTGGGTCTCCATGTGTCTTTTCTGGGCAGAATGATGTATCTGTCACTGTGTGCAATATCATATAGACAGCTTTAAGGTAGATTATGTATGCCTTGCAGGGCTATCTGTGGCCAAAATGGGATGAAAATGTTGCACATGTGTAAGTAATGTGGGATTCAAGTTACCTTTTCCAGGGTCCTCAATCATGACATGCATAGGACATGATGGAGAGACAGGTACATCTTTCAAAGGTCATCTCTCCTCTGTAGTAGGCTTCAAATCCATGGCAACAGAGCACCTCCATTACCCTGTTGACAGTCAGGCTAGATGACTTGCTGTGAAAACATTATCTGCCATGGATCACTGCTGCTTCACTCTTGGACATAGGTGGTCTTTGCTGGATAGAACCTAGCCATGTATTATATCTGACTGTTAATATTATATTGTGATGCAACTGCTATGATTTTAAACACCATCAATCCAATACCCTAGTCACAACCTATGAACCTCAGAACCAATGATGAAGTACATGCAAACAGGAACATAATATTGTATTACCATTCTGATGAGATTTGTTTTCAGTGCTGACAAATTCCAAAGATTCCAAAGACAACCACAAGGCATTCTATAGCTATGTCAAGAATCTAAATGGCAATGCTCAGATCTGCTCTGAGCTACAGCAGAATGGCATTAAATATACTGATTCCAAGGATATTGCCAGTATCCTGGCAGACCGATTCAGTGCCAACTTCACCCCCCTCTCTCTCCTAAAGGGCCCATCTCAATACTGAAAGATTGCCAAATTCTGGTAATAACGGCCACACAGGTAAAAATGCACTATCCAAAGCTAATAATACAACATCCATGGGACCAGATGACATCTCAGGCTGTGTACTACATGAACTACAAAATTAACTGGCACCTCACCTAAGTATCATGTTTAATCATAGCCTCACCTCAGGCTTCATGCCCATTGAGTGGAACACAGCTACAGTTATCCCACTCCATAAGGGGGACTCCACCTTGGATCCTGGGAACTACCGCCCCATCAGTCTGACAAGCCTGATCTGCAAGGCCATGGAACATTTTATCATGAAACTTATAAACAAAGACATTGGCAACTTTCAAACAGTGGACTCCACCCAGTTTGGGTTCTTGAAGGGACGATCTTGTCTCCTGAACCTGATTGACTTCTTCAAATCAGTCTCCAGAGCAGTGGATGAGGGTAAGGCATTCACCACAGCCTATCTGGACCTTGCCAAGGTCTTTAACACCATCCCCCACTCTGGAATCATAGATAAACTTACTAAGCTGGGCATTAATCCCTAAATCAATCAAAGGTTTGCCAAATGGCTTACTGATAGAACCGACACTGTAAAAGTAGCCGACTACAAATCCAGCTCCAGAAAAGTGACAAGTGGAGTACCTCAGGGTTCAGTCCTGGGACCGCTCTTGTTTGGCATCTACTTCTCTGAAGTACAGGCCAACACTAAGGGACTCTGGCTAAGAAACAGATGCTTGGTGACAAAGTCATGGGCTCAAGCTCAATGCCAAGAAATGTATAGTTATCCCCTTTTGGAAAAAAACATGTACCCATGAATTACCACAAAGGTGGCAGTACACCAAACACCGAAATTGTGATAAGAGACTTAGGGACACAGGTGGACAGTGGTCTCATCTTTGATAACCACATCGCCACAACAGTCAGGAAATCCTTCTATGTGGCACACCTCATCACTAAGGGCTTTTCATCCTGAAAAAAGGAGGTCATTGTCCCACTGTACTCATCCCTCATTAGACCCATTATAGAATACAACACCCCATTTGGTATGTATCTATCAAGACATCTGCAACAACTGGAAAGGCCACAGAAATACCTCACTAAATGAATCACAGATGTAAAGCAGATGCCCTATGCCTGACCATCTAAAAAAACTGCAGCTATACTCTGTCGCATATCGTCTACTCAGAGGCGATCTCTGCTTAACATACAAGGCCATGTCAAACCCAGAGCTGTTGGACATGCTCCACTTAAAGCCACATGCTCCAAGAATCTACACCTTGTCATCACAATGAACAAAATATGCTGGAGAGATAGGTTCCTGCCCAGCGACTCCCCAGACTTTGGAACAGACTGCCCATACATGTCAAGCAGAGTGCCTCTTTGGCCCTCTTCAAAATGAACCTTGACGATTGGATGGGAGATAGGAAATTCACTCCGGGGATCACTTCAGTCACCCTGCTAGACAGGGGTCCAGGGAAGTATGCATTGTGGGAAGTAATAGCCAGGGAATTGTTATGGCTAGGCTTGTATAGGCCCTAGGGTCGATAGCATAGTACCAATCTATGAACCTATGAACATACACTCCTGAACTCGGAATCTGATGGTTTGACTTTGGATGTGCACCCATACATTTGTACTAAACAATACTTAAAGAGAAATTTAGATGTATTGCTGAGACACATTTAATTGTCTGAATTCACAGCCCTTACAAAAGTATGCTAGTAACTGTTCAAATGGCTAAATACAATCTTAATGACAGGTACAATTATCAGTTAAATGGCACAAATGGAAGTAATAATGACACATTAATATAGATAGTCAGCCTTTGCATCAGACAGATAGCTTTAGTGTCCCTGAATCCAAAAGATAGACATCAAGGATGTGGCACAGTTATCATCACTTGCACAGAGTGCTGTTTGTGTGTGTGTGTGGGGGGGGGGGCAGAAGGCCTAGGCTGATGCAAAAGACTGGTGAGTGTGTGTGTGAGTAAGCAAGGGAAGCAGGCAAGATGGACCATGTAAATGTTGTGTGTGTGTGTGTGTCTGTAGGTGCCTTCAATGTTACATTTGTGAGTGAGTGTCTGCATGAACACAGTCAAGCTCAGTGCTAGCCCTACATATATGTATGTCAGACAACTGTGAGCTGTGCATGGTAGAGCTGACAGTTCATCATCTCCACCCTCGAACATGAGACCTGGCTCTGCCAGGAGTTGCACTGGCACTACCACTCCCATGGACAGATGCTACCTGAAGGTGACCAATGCCTGCTGGACATACTCCCTTTACAGGAATGCCCAGGACCATGACCCAATCATCTGCTACATCTGGGTGTGAACAGCACACTCCCTGCTGGAGCAGTGATGCTATGCCATCTGGGAATGTGATTGGGCACAGCCACGTTGGCTCTCAACAGATGAAGTTGCTGACCTATGCACAGGAGGCCCTAAGCATACATAAAGTAACATGTGATGAGACACCTGCAACAGGTTGGGGAAGGACAGCAGGCCTTCTGTGTTCACCCCTATCAATCCACCTGTGTGGCACCTTTGCAACAGTTTGGCTATGGCCAGTGTCAACAGTCACTGAGCCGCATTAGTAGCCACACTTTCCTGGTCAATGTCCTCACCCTCCAGCTGTCCAATATCTATGGCTTTGGTGGGCTGGGTATGCATAGGCATACTGGCTGTGTCTGGTGATAATAAATGGGGTCATTGGATGTCATCATCTGTGTCACAATCAACTTCTGCAACCCCCAGCTGTGCCTCACATTGACCACCATCATCATCAGAGTCTGATGAAACACTGACATCAGGTGGTGTAGGGGACACAGAACCATATCCAGGTGATAAAAGGAAGGAAAACAGGAATGCATTAATACCTGCCCTGCTATGCTGCAATATATGTTAATCAATTTAGACTACTGTCACTATTACAAATATTCATACCTCTCAACCTCTTAGAACAAGTAATGTGGACAAAACCATGAATAATGGGCGGACAAAGACTCAAGGTAGGTATCATTGTGACATATTGCCCATACAAACCTAGAAAGGTGATAGAATAGCAGGCATTGATTCAGCGTGACATTAATGAGTGGTATGCATTTTTAATGTGAGATCTGTCATTATTTTATATCTTCACTTTATAATGACCTGTCAATAGTTTGCAACTCAATCACTATGATCTTAAATACATCCCAGAGGTATGAGTCACACATCTGGACATTCTGCAAATATCTGTATAGTTGACAAGTATGCAGACGGTACAGCAATCCATACTGCAGGCCTGAGATGATGCTTTAGCAGACATGTTGGACTATTTCTACATTATTGACATAAATATAGTCTACTTACCAACTGCAGGAGACCTAGATCTCTGGATTCCTGACAGCCCTGGAAAAAATTATGGGACAGGTAATGGCAACAGTACCACATTTAACAGGATAACAGGGGATAATACTTTTAATAATCTATATCTACAGTAACTGTAGTGTTAACAAGAACATAGCTGACAATCTCTAAATGACCAGAAAACTGCAGCTGTCTTAAATACCCCAACAAAAAAGCAACGTGCCAGACATTAAAACTACATGCATACATTATTACACAATGAATACAACAGTATTCTGCTGATGATCAAACAAAGCCTACCTGGAATCTCCTCCTGAGATGATGGAGTGGCACCCATGTCCAGAACATACTGGCTGATGGACTGCTGGGAACTTTCCTGAGTGGCAATATTTGTCAGGAATTGCTCGGTGGTGGTGAGTGGTTGTTCTACTGCAGGCCCACCACCAGTGATCTGATGATCATGTGCCACTTCAGCAGCATGCCTACTTACAGCATGAATCATGTCCATGGCTCTGTGTCACATCTGCTCATAGCTGCAATTTTGTCACCCAGCTGCATTTACATTTTGGACCAATTCATCTGAAAGGGTCATACGTTGCAACATACTGGCCTGCCCCCCTGGACATAAGGACCACATGATGTTTCCTTAAAGCTTAATTGATGAGGTCATTCTCTGCCTCTGAAAAAGGTGGCCTATGCCAAGCAGGCATATTGTTTACTGAAAGATAAAATAATGATAACACCTATAAGGATCACATAAGTAGAAATAAACTGTGAACAGATAAGGCAGTATAGGAAAGCTATTAATATTCAACACTTCATTACAATTTAAAGACTCAACAGTGGTCAAAAAATAATATGAGGGCTACAAAACAAGGAGAGAAGCATGATGACATATCCTTATTTGTGCCATAACAGATACTCACTTATGCTCACACACCCAACACAACAGTCCATTCTAGTTTGTGCCATAGCAGGGACTCACCACCCCCCAAAAAACAAAAATAAATAAATAACAGACTAAGGGACAAATGTGCTAAACAAACAAAAATGTAAATTTCAAAGTGCTCTCAAAGGACCTATCCATGAAACATGTGTGCATAGTTATCACACACCATTAGACCTTAAGCCTAATCTACATGCTCTGTACCTCTCAGATGGCTGGTAAACAAGGCTATGTCATGAGTACAGTTCTAAGAAATGCTTACTGATTTGCTTTACATCATTCCTAAGTACATTTCAAAATATGCATTATTTAGGTAACAAAATGGATACATACCACATGGAGTACAATACTCCTCTGGCAAAATATACTGTTTCAGTATATATGTATACCCGAGTTTGAATTCTACTACAACTCTCATCCACATTGGTTTCCCTAGCTACACACGTCCTTTTTACAGTGATGTATGTGATGCCCGTGCCCTGGCCCAGCAATCAAGGAACCTCAATCCTCCCCACTAACACCAGTGAGGGGCATCCATATAGGGAAAGGATAATAACTACACACACAGTAAAGTACAAGTTCCCTTAAGAGCACACAGAGATCACAGTCAGTCTGGGGCTGGTTTCTCCCTTTCTCTCCAGATCCCCAATAAGACTCCCCACTGGCACAGCTATAGGGTCCAGATCTCAGCCTAGTGAGCAAGCTAAAACCTCCAGCACCCTCTCTGTCCAACCAGTGCTTCATGTCCTTGCCCAAGTAGCTGACACACACACACTTTGAGATAAGAGTTATATGCAACCACACACACACTCCTGGGGAAGGCTGGTACAGAGTCTCCAGCTGTGCCCCCTTTCTGCCCAGTCAAAAAGGTAGTACCAGCTGTCACCACCCACTAATATTTACCAGCTACCAAAAGGCCCTTATGAAAGGGTGTCCAATTATACTGTGCAATATTATTATCCAAATGTTAAGTGCAAATGAACAGTCAAGGCTTATTTGGAGTGGCTTAGTACAATATCCCAATATATATCCAATGTACTTTAGAGCTTAAATTATCTCTACACAAAACAGCCACAGTTGAAAGGTTTAAAAATATTTAATAATAAATAATAAAAACACAAGACACCACTTCTTGCTACACAGTACTAGTTAAGAGTTCAGACACAGGAAAATGCATAAAATAATAAAGTAGAATAGTTCTGGCATCAATACAGAAAAACAATTAGTCTTCTTCTTCTTTTGGCTTTTCCCAGTTAGGGGCCGCCACAGCGGATCTTCCTATTTCCTAGCTATATATAAGAGAAAACACAGTTCTAAAATAAACTTACATATAGAGCAAGACAGTGCTGGTGAGTTGGATGATCTCAGGACAAGTGCTAAAATGCTCTCATTCTTTCTGTCCTTAAAATGATAACACAGTACCACTGATACATTTCAGATTACATAATTTCTTTCTGGTTCCCAGGCTAACAGAAACTCAGAGGTTAATAGCCCTTTTGATCTTGCAGCTGGTAAGGAAGCCAGAGCTGTAAGTATGCGGTCTTTCTGGGTCTACCTCACGCTACCAGACCCACATGCTTGCCTCAAAGCCTGACTGGGTGTAACTGAATTAACACATGGTACTGCCTTATCCAAATCCTTCCCTATCAGAACATGTGCAGCATGGTAGTTTGGTACCCCTATTGTCTGAAGACAACCTACTATTTGGCATTTTGTCTTCCTCACTTACTGCCTCTCTCACCTTTTGTTACCCACCTTGCCATCATGGACCTCTGTATGCCACATGGCCCCAATGGTTGCATTCAAAAAATTTAACCCTAGGTCCTGGACATGTACCTGGACTAGTGGCTTTCCCTGCTACTGACAGATTATGTTGGGGCAGTCTGTGCTGCCCACCAGGGGTTCCTTTAGACCCATGAGCAGTACTGGGGTCCCTTTCATGTTCAGGGATGCCCTGATGCTAGGTATAGGTCTCCCTTCTTCCCCAACTCATCTGTAGTAGCACATTGTCTATAAGTTAACCAGATCCTCATGTCCTCAGACAAAGTGCTAAGGGCTTTTTCCCTCTCCAAAAGGTCTGCCAGCTCTTCAAAAGTAGTGACCTGACATCCACTCACCCACTTATGAAAATAAGTGCTCAGTTCAGCAACATATTCACACACACTTTCATCTGCCTTGTGTCTATGCTCATGAAACTTTTTCCTATAAGTTTCAGATGTTAGCTTAAACAAATCTAACAAGCAGTTCTTGACAGTAGTATAATCAAAACATTCCTGATCAGAAATTTTAGACAACACAGTTACAGCTTTACCATGGAGTAATGGGGGTCAGAAACCATAGCCAGAGCCTTCGGTCAACATCATACTGATTACATACCTTCTCAAACATGAACGAAACTATCAAAATTATCCCCCTCTTTTAACTCTGTAATTTACTGACCTTTTGTGCTTCTGGGGTCCAGTTACTCCCTTCCCCATTACCTCCATGATTCTGGTGAAGAGTCAGCATCGCCTTTTTGGGCTGCCTCTGCTGGTCCTTTTCCACAGCTTCCATTTCCAAACGCCTGGCCTCCAACTCAAGTCTCTTTATTTCCAGATGGATTTTTAAGTCCTCTCCACAAAGGTTGAGAAGTCCATTCTTTGAGTGTGGTACATCAACACTGCCAGTCTGATCATCCTCCTGGTTGCTGTTTTCTGATGCAGCTGTGACAAAAGCTGCAGTCACATCTGCCTTAGTCAGGTTTCCATGCACCAGTCCCCTAGCCTGGCACATTTCAGCCAGCTGGCTCCATGTCACCTTTCCATACTCCTCTGCTGACTTGCTTGCCTGCTCTCCCTGACAAGCTAACAAAAGAAATAAAACAATTGTGATCTGAACTCTGAGTCTTCACTGCATGGATGATTTAGAGTACAAAAGCATCTTCTATATATATATATATATATATATATATATATATATATATATATATCTTCTATATATATATATATACATACATATACACACACACACACACACACACACACACACACACATATATATATATATATATATATATATATATATATATATATATATATATATATATATGAAATGTACTCTATAGCTTAAATTATCTCTACACAAAACAGCCACAGTTGAAAGGTTTAAAAATATTTAATAATAAATAATAAAAACACAGGACAATATTTCTTACTACACAGTGCTAGTCAAGAGTTCAGACACAGGAAAATGCATAAAATAATACAGTAGAATAGTTCTGGCATCAATACAGAAAAACAATTAGTCTAATCTTCCTATTTCCTAGCTATATCTAAGAGAAAACACAGTTCTAAAATAAACTAACATATAGAGCAAGACAGTGCTGGTGAGTTGGATGCTCTCAGGACAAATGCTAAAATGCTCTCATTCTTTCTGTCCTTAAATTGATAACACAGTGAAACTGATACATTTCAGATTACATCATTTCCTAGGCTAACAGACACTCAGAGGTTAATAGCCCTTTTGATCTTGCAGCTGGTCAGGAAGCCAGAGCAATAAAAACAATTATACATGTAAATTCTAGCCATTAACTCTGGCCGCAAAACAATAGGGAGAATGCCTCCCTCTAGAAATCTCAGATCTGAGTTGTAGATCAAAGAAATTCACAATGCTTGACTTATCAGCTTTCTTGCAACAGAGTGCACTGTTGTTACATTTTTTTTTCAGTTCAACATCCAATACAGTCTTTTCACATTTAAGATAACAAGCCTGTGGCTTACATTAATATTTACAAATGACAGAATTATCTACAAAATTCTATCTAGCTAGGCTGGCAGCCTTCACCTATCTTTACAGTGTATATTTCTAATTGATTGCATCTGGCCTACTCTGTGCTTCAGAGATGCTAATTGCAGCATGCACTTCTGCACTGCATGCTAATCAACCACTCCTGTGGAGCTATTCAGCAAGATAAAAGACATCAATATAGACACTATGTCCTTTTTTTATATGTGCAGTGAGGGAATATTGGAGTACAGATTAAGTTTATAGGTTCATAGATTAGTAGTAAGTTAACTGCCCCTGCGAGCCATTTTAAGCGTAGCCAATTATCCCTTGCAAGACTCAAATCCTGCACCTTATGTTTGTAAGGCAAACACCTTAACCATTAGGCCACCCTCCCAATGTAAGCAGTAACAGATTGTTAGTAGCAGCTACAATCTATACACATCTGTGTGTACTACAGCCTGAAGACGATGCTGCTGATGCTGTCAATAGCCATAGACAGACAGAGAGTGTGGATTTTGCAGGCCAAGAACACATTAGATGAAATGTGGAACCTCTGGCAGCCTTGAGTCACATAAAGAGCCAAACACAAAGAACCATCCCAGTGGAATATACGGTATATGGTGAAGTTAGTATGTTAGCCACTGGAACCTTTACGGACTACCAGGGGACATGCTTGGTGTTTCATATGCATCACCATCCAGTATCTTCCAAGCAGTCTTACATGTAATGCTGCAACATGGCAGAGAGCACATATATTTTAACATAAGTTCTGAGGACAGGAACACAAGTACGTTACAATTGTAACATATATTGTGCAACTCCTAGCAATGTGTGCCATGCATCACAGTGAAATACACAGGAGAACAACACCTGGGGAACACAGTAGAGTCTACATTAACCACAAGGTCTACCACTCAAACATCTGCCAAGTCATGTGTATGTATTGGAAATCAAGTGGAACATGTGTGCTGGCAACCCTTGCAATTAGCAAAACTTGCACGTGTAACATATTCTTCAACTGTACACAAGATGTGTGCAATGGGGGATATCTCCAAGTATCATTTAGGTATACATGGATGCTATGCACTGGAGTCAAGACTGAGGAAACCCATCAGAGATGCACACACACACACACACACACACACACACACACACACACACACACACACACACACACACACACACACACACACACACACACACACACACACACACACACACACACACACACACACACACAAACACCGTAATGAGACACACAGTCCAAACAGTACTGCCATAGATGTTTTTCAGCTCATGTACTCACAATGCCAATGCCTGCATACCTCTGGCTGAGGGCACTATTATAATCGACTGACATGTCCCTCAATGCTCATAGTATGCGCTATGCTACCCAAGTTATCATAGTGGAAATAGTTGCAACAAGATTATCAATGGGATGAGGGACATATCCCACTGACAATCCCAAGGGCACCACAGTTACAGACCAATGATGACTCATATGAGGAACCAGTAACAGGTGTGGTTGTAGGCAGACACAGCCATGCTCAGTATGTCTGTGCACTATGGGCTCTGAGACATGCCACAGCACACTGACTAAACCCCCTATAGGCTAAAACCATTCTCTGAGATCATTATACAACTCTATTAGGGATGCATTAGAGATAACAGTTATCTACCATAACTAAATGATAGAATAGGCAGAGTGCCAGACATGTAGGGTAACCAGACTAACTCAGTCTTGTTAGTGCCATAGCAGACAAATATCTTTGCTCTCCCACCCCCAAAAGAACAGTCATTGCTTACTTGTGACATCCATCCTGTGTGTCTTTCCTTAGTTGGCAGCTGCATATCATATTATTCCCATTTGATATCCTTTGACATTGTAAATGCAATGATATTGAAAGGTGTATACAGTGTATGTCCCAGACTACTGGACACATAACTGATGATTGGTCAAAATACACAGATATAAACTAACAAGCAAATATCATAATGGTGTGTGTAATCAGTAAGTGCAGTATTGTAAAAGTGAAGCATTTCACTAGATGTACAGATAACATGTAATATTTTATTACAACTGCACATTATTCTCCATTTGATTGTGTGCTGAACATCCCTCCTAACTGTACAGATTTTTGCAGAATGTCCAGATGTTGGACTCATATATTTGGTCTGTTTCTCATACACTTTTTGTTTTCTGTAACATCACTGGCAATTCAATGAGGACTGAAGTCAGGAAGTAATGGCACACATTTAAGTTTCAAACTTCATATCCTTCAGAAAGGGCATGCTAATACATAACCTGTCATTCTATCTACTTCTGAAGTATGTTAGAGCAATATTTTAAAAAGTGTCTCTATTTATATGCCTTTGTCCACCCATTATTTGTCCCTTTGTCCAGATTCCTTACTCTAAGACCATAAAAAATATGAGTGAAACTAGTAAAATAACCAGACCTGAACCAGGAGGTACATCAGCTTTAATGTAGATAAACAAAATGACTAAGCACTTTGACCCAACAATTGGGCTTCATCAGAGTCAGTACACAGTGCAACAATAATCAAATACCAATTAGAAGCAATAAATCACATGAGTACCTTAATGCATTTGAAACTTAACCCACCAGCATCCAATTCATTCAGCTCAAACCCTAGTATATACTTAAACAACTGGAATGAATATATTAATGTACTTGTTGAGTAAATGTGGTACATGTAGTGTGTGCAAATACATTAATGATGGACTATATGTGCAGATTTGCAGTTACAAGAGAAGACTAAGATGTCCAGGACACTGTAACTGTAATACAAAGATGGTTGTGTATGTGGCTACATGTCTATCATGTATTGTGTTTTATGTTGGGATGACTACAAGGAAACTGAGACTTCGTATATAGGAACACAATAGGGACATTAAGAATAGCAAAACCACCAATGCCCTATTTTTAATCACAGTAAGGGTTGTGCTAATTTAAAAAAAAATGTATTCTTTGTTATTGACAAATTACCGAAGAAGGCTTTTGGGGGAGATTTAAAAACCTTACTGGAAGTTAAGGAATGTCTGTGGCAACTACACCTGGAAGCATCCAATGCACCAGGCATTAATGATAGTATTTCCGCAGCCTGTGTATTAAAACACAAATCTCAGTTTATATAATATATATCACATTTTCATAATACACTTCATGATTACCCATTTATGACAAAATTTAAAATCTAATAGATTTATAGTTTTTAACAAGTGTGATATTTACGTACTCAACAAGTATATTAATGCATTAATTTCTGTTGTTTAGGTATATACTAGGGTTTGAGCTGAATGAATTGAATGCTAGTGGGTTAATTTTCAAATGCATTAAGGTAATCATGTGATTTATTGCTTCTAATTGGTATTTAAGTGATTATTGTTGTACTGTGTACTGACTCTGATGAAGCACAATTGTTGGGTCTAAGCGCTTAGTCAGTTTGGTTATCTACATTAAAGCTGATGTTACTTCTAGTTCGGGTCTGCTTATTTTACTAGTTTCCTTACTCTAAGACTTTGAGAGATATAGTGGTCGATGCCTGTTGCTGCTTGCTGCAATGGTGTATGTTTGAAACACAGGGTTAAGTCACCCATTTTGTGTTTGGCATCTGCATTAGATGGTGAACTGAATTTTAGAAGTATGTAGGATTATTTCCTGTGTAGTTACATAGTGTAGTACTGTGTGTGATACATTTATTTCATATGCTGCCTACTATCACTTGTTTTTATCTTAATATTTGGAGCAACTTTTGGGGTGTTTCTATGGGTAGCATAAATGGCATCAGCTATGAGCAGCTGGTTTGCATGCACAGTGAGAGTGTGCAAACTGTAGAAGTGGATCACTCAGGTAAACACAGGACACAGACATCTAAAAATAGACCTTGGATGCATTCTGTTAATGTCAGTGTGCATAGCACAGACCTGCTAAGTGCCATTTCACTGCATGTAACAGTGTGAACCTCAGGATCAATAGTAATGTAGTAACTTCTTATGTAACCTCCCCAGTGGCTGCAGATGTTAAGTGTTGGCCTGAAATTCACACGGTCCTGGGTTCTAATACAAAGATTGCGACTTGAATTTTACTGATGTGCCCTTGCATTACATATCAGTGTAATTAAACACGCACATGTATTTTTTAATCCTCCTAATGGCAACAGCTGTGAGTATAGGATTACCATGTATAAGTATAAGGTCCATGGTACTACTACACCAGACATCTCTTTTTTTAATGGTGTCCCACCTCACATTATAGTCACCCTGAATTCTAGCAGTTGTCTAGTATTTCTCATATCCTAAGCATTTTCCTGATGCATGACACAGTAATATTGTCAGTTGTTTAATGGTATGATAATATTGTATTAATGAACTTCATTTTACTGTGTCCCATTGCGTAAACACGGGCAACGTGTTTACACAATGCTAAGCAGTGCTCACCAATTTCAAATGTTGTGAAGTTCAATAGTGTGTGGTCCCAGTAACTATCATGACTGGAATTTGTGGGAAAAGTCATTATACATTGGTGTTCATCTGCACTGAACATGGCTGGTGTTCAGGGAGAGGCTATGAGATTTCAGTTTCAAAGGTGGGATGTGCAGGAGTTCAAAGTGTTTGTTGGACTCCTACTGAATGATTATGGTCCCAGGCTGTTGCAAGAGCACTATAATGGATCAGATTATAAATCAGATGCATGGAATAGTTTGGCCTGGGATCTATCCAGTGTTACCAGTATCTCCTGCACTAGCGAACAGTGTAGGAATCTCTATCGAGACCTTATGATGAGGAAGAGGGATACCCTTGACCATTGGCATGGGGAATACAGGAATTATGGCACTCCACAGATGTGTAAGTATCACTTACAGGCACTGCTTGTAGCAGGTAGTAGCTGCATATATTCATTAATGGTGTTCTTAATAGTATTCTGTTGTGTTCTGTTTTTCCCACAATTAATGCAGACTGGGCACTGAATGTGCAGACCTAAGAAGAAAGAATGAGAAGGATGAGAGGTGCAAGTGGTGTGTGTGCTTCCAAACAGTACTGTTATTTTTGAATTAGTAGTAGATACAGCTTATTGTGGTAAAAACTTGTATCACATTGAGAATGCATTTTCCACTGTAAAGCAAAAGTATGCATGCATTAGTATGTTACTTAGAACAACAGTCCAGTATTACAGAGTAGACATGTGGTAATTTAGAAAACCACACATCCAGCATATACAGTACTTGTTTAAGCTGACATCAATTTTGCAATGTATAGTATGACCTATTTATCAGGGACAACAACAGCATGCTGCAGATTGTTACCATAACATTGAACCTGTATCTATAAAGTGTAAAAGGAAAGCGTGCTTGCATTATGCTGTATTGCAAAGGAAAGGTACAGTATTACAATAAACACTGCTTGTGCATTTGAATACCACACCCCCCATATTTGAAACCAGCTCTTTAGAATACTGTTTTAGGTTATCATCAATGAAAGTACAGTACTGTTATGCATTCATAACGATAGAATTAGAAGTGCAGACCTCTATAGCTGTGGTTCATATGACCTTCTGTCAAATATAATCAGTGTACATGGAACATGCATATATGCAATATATACCCCCAAGAATGATTGTTGGATGCAATATAATGTGCACTATAGTGTGTCCATGTTATCAGCAGGGTAGTATTCAAAGTAACAAAGGTATTTATTAGCATGTTGTATTATTGTAAGTAAAATGTGTCAGAATATTGTAAATTATTTGTAGATATTTGTGTATATTCTCTGTATGGTTACTAATGCTATTTTTTCTCTCACCCCATCTTTTCTCTTCATTTTTTATGTTACTCATATGTTTTATTATTTGTATTGTTATTATTATATGATGTATATAATCATATTTTTCATTATCATATTTCTTTTTTATCTATGGCTTGTTTATTATGCATAATTTTCTGTTGTTTTCCTGTTAAATACCTTTTCATGTCAGATTTTTCCTTTGTGTTTATAACTCTATTATCTATTATTTTTGCATTAATTTATTATTATATGCTTACATTTTATTATTTTAATTATTATTTTAATGCTATTCTGGGTATTATTTTGTATGTTTTATTTAATTATGGTATTTTAATTTTATTTATGTTACAACTACAACAAGGCAGGAGAGGCCAGTTCCCCATGGTCCACCTGCATTCCCACCACTGGCTACGTAACCAGGGCTCAGCACTTCTAGGTTGCAGCCTAGCAACACCCCCGCACCACTGCTGCCCCTGCCCTACCTGTACCCTCAGGTAGTTCAGCCCCAGAGGATAGTCCTGTGCTTCCCTCTGGGAGCAGAAGCAGAGGAGGTGATTTTGCTACCTGAGCTGAACTTTCAGGTCTGGTGCATAGGATTGTGCACCACACAATTGGTGCATGCCTACACTGAGTGGAGACACTGATTTCCATTGTTGTCCTGAATAATACAAGGGCATGCAGGCTTCAGACACTGAGGCCATCCATGCAGCGAACTGACAAGGATGACAGTCTAGTGGATGAGGAGTCAATTCTCACTGTCACCAAACATGATGTCCATAGGTCGACAATGCCCCCACCCCACATCCCAACCAGGGTGTTCACCTCCCTCTTGTGTCTTTTACCCACCCTGTCTCTTGTCTTGTATGTCTTATTTATCTGCAAAGGCTTCTTCACCTTCCCACCTTGCCTCCTTCCCCAGGCTTGCCTATGTCCTTTCCCCAACATTCTACTCTATCCTTAAAAAAGGGGGGGGGGACCTGTCCCAAAAAACAACTTTCAACTCATACATAGCTCTCCATTTCACACACGTGTCTACTTGACACAATTAATTTGGTCCAATTGGCTTTACAATGCAATGTTGTTGTTACCCCTCTCTGTGGAGGTGACAGCCCAAATTAAGCTAAAACAACTGTCCATGTGCCCAGTTGTTACTGTTGAAAAAATGGATAGCTATGGTTCTTTCCTACACCCATCCTGCCCACACCTGCCTTCCTTTCAGTCTGCTATCCCCCTGTTTGTTCCCCATTTCACTACTTTCCTATCTTCCCCATTTTTACTTTACGGAATCATTGCACAATGGTGTGCAATGAGCAGCATCACACATCAATAGTAACAGGAGCTTATTAACTTATATTGGATACCAGTACCATCTAGCAAAAGACATTTCATCATTACTTATGGGTGGCACAGTGGTGCAGTCATTAACATTGTCATCTCACAGCAAGAGGTTCTCTGGTTCAATTCTCGCCTGGAGTGCCTTCTGTGTGGAGTCTGCATGTCCTCCCTGTGTTTGCATGGGTTTCCTCCAGGTACTCCAATTTCCTCCCACATTCCAAAGACATGCATCTTGAGCATTTCTCCCCTGGTCTCTGCTAAAAATAGGCTGTCTCCTAGTTGGACTTTCCCAGTCAACAAATTTTAAATAAATAAATAATTTATTGAATTGAGTGCATACACAGCTGTTGGCACAGATTCATAAATATCACAATTTATAATCCTGATGTATACATATAAGTATTTGAAATTATAGATACACCAGTATTTGAACCCAGTACCATCTGAACCAAAGAATGCACCAGCAATACATTTAACAGATAGTGCTACATAGTCAGTTTGTAGCAGGTGTATTTTACACATTGTATAGATAATCGTACAATAAAGTGCTGTTGCATTCACCTGTTACTTAAGTAAACCAATGGATAGTAATGGAATACCTGTTATTCTATCACATTTATAAGTTTGTAAGAGCAATATTTACAACATGTCCCTTAAGTGATAGATAGCCTTTTGTCCCCCATCGCTTATGGTTTATTGAGAATATGTGACAATTACTCTTGATTGTTTAAAATACATCTGCTAATTAACTTACTGTATGTCTGGACGGGTTAATGCATTGCAGAAGAAATCAGATGGTACTGGATTCAAAATAGGGTGTTGGCATAAATTTTACAAGTGTATATGATACTTTTACATAAATCCATTGTTCCTACTTCCGCTTAACATTGCTTAGCGATGGTACGCATCGTGCACCATTAAGCAATACATCTTTAAAGAAAAGAAATGGGGAAGATAGGAAAGTTGAGAAATGGTGACCAAGCAGGGGGGGGGAATAAAGTGAAAAGAAGGCAGGAATGTGCAGGAAGAGCATATGAAAGTACCATAGCTATCCATTTCTTCAGCAGTAACAACTGGGCATATGTACAGTTTTTAGTTGAATTTGGACTGCCACCTCCAGAGAGAAGGGTGACAACATAAGTGCATTGTGAAGCCAATTGGACTAAATTAAGTGTGTCAAGTAGACAGGTGTGTGAAATGAAGAGCTATGTATGGGATGAATTTTTTTGGACAGGTGCCCACCCCCCTTTTTTTAAGTAGAGAGTAGAATGTTGGGGAAGAGATGAAGGCAAGTCTGGGGCAGGCAAGTTGGAAAGTTGAGGAAATTTGCAGACAGACAAGACATACAAGTCAAGACACAAGGCTGTTAAAGGATACAAGAGGGGCATGAACACCTTGGGTGGAGTGGAGTTGGTAAGTTTGAGGTCCCATGGATGTCAGCATGGTAACAATGTGACTCAAGTCCTCACCTATTGGACTGTCAGCACTGTCCCATCACTGCGCTGCTGGCTGCAGTGGCTGACATCTGCACCTATGGCCAGTCTACCATAACAGGATGGAAAGTAGGCACTCCATCTGGCATAAGTGTGTGTTCATGGTCTGTGCACAATCTTATGCACCACAGGTGGCAACTTCACATGGGTAATGTATGCAGCCCTTCTGCCTCTGCTCCCAGAGGGGACACAAGGCTGGACCCTGGGGCAGAACTGCCTGAGGGCCCAGGAAGGGCAGGGACAGCAGGGAGGTGCTAACAGGCTGCAGCCCAGAAGTGTTGGGCCTTGGCGCTTCTACTGGTGGAAAGAGTGTACACTGATCACTGGGAACCAGCCTACCCTGCTGTGCTGTAGTAATTACATAAATAAAGGTCAAACCAAAAAGTATATAAAACATAAAAGAGTTAAATGGTATTTATAAAAATAAAAGTAAAAATTATAAAGCAGTATAAAAATATAAAATAAGATAATTATGATCAAAATGAAAAATCAAAAAAATGAAAATGCATTTCATAGCAAATAAATAAATCAAAAATAAGATGTAAAAGCAAATAATATAATAAGTAATTTGATTATATAAAGAATACTATAATAATAATAATAAAACAAATAATAAATAAAAGAAATCCAATAATAAATAAAAGAAGAGAAGGATGAGGTAAGAAAAAAAAGAGGAATATTAACATCCTCACATAGGTTCATAGGTTGGTACTAGGCTATCAGTCCTAGGGCCGATACAAGCCTAGCCATAACAATTCCCTGGCTATTTCTTCCCACACTATTTACTTCCCTGGATCCCTGTCTAGCAGGGCAACTGACATGATCTCCGGGGTGAATTTCCTTTTTCCTATTCAATCGTCAAGATTCCTTTTGAAGAGGGCCAAAGAGGCAATCTGCTTGACATGTATGGGCAATCTATTCCAGAGTCTGGGGAATCCCTGGGTCAGGAACCTATCCCTCCAGCATGTTTTGTTTATTGTGAGGACAAGGTTTAGATCCCTAGAGCATGTGGCTCTGAGGGATTGGGATTTCGTTAAGTATAACATGTCCAACAGCTCTGGATTTGACATGGCCTTGTATGTTAAGAAGAGATCGCCTCTGAGTAGACGATATGCGACAGAGTATAGCTGGAGTTTTTTAAGGCGGTCAGCGTAGGGTATCTGCTTTAGGCCTGTGATTCTTTTACCAAGGTATTTCTGCTGTCTTTCCAGTTGTTGCAGATGTCTTGAGAGGTACATACCAAACGGGGAGTTGTATTCTATAATGGGTCTAATGAGGGATGAGTACAGTGGGACAATGACCTCCTTTTTTCTGGATGAAAAGCCCTTAGTGATGAGGTGTGCCACATAGAAGGATTTCCTGACTGTTGTGGTGATGTGGTTATAGAAGGTGAGACCACTGTCCACCTGTGTCCCTAAGTCTCGTATCACACTTTCGGTGTTTAGTGTACTTCCACCTATATGGTAATTCATGGGTATATGTTTTTTCCCAAAGGGGATATCTACACATTTCTTGGCATTGAGCTTGAGCCCATGGCTTTGGCACCAAGCATCTGTTTTTCTGTAAGACCCTTTTGTTGAGTATCCACATCATTTGGGGATTCAATAATGGCTTCCAGTTTGCAGTCATCTGCAAACTTTGTTAGCTAGAGTCCTTTAGTGTTGGCCTGTACTTCAGAGAAGTAGATGCCAAACAAGAGTGGTCCCAGGACTGAACCCTGAGTTACTCCACTTGTCACTTGTCTGGAGCTGGATTTGGAGTCGGCTACTTTTACAGTGTGCATTCCATCAGTAAGCCAGTTAGCAACCCATTTGGTGACGTAGGGATTAATGCCCAGCCTAGTAAGTTTGTCTATGATTCCAAAGTGGGGGAGGGTGTCAAAAGCCTTCTCAATCTAGATAGGCTGTGTGGACCACCTTACCCTTGTCCATGGCTCTGGAGACTGATTTGAAGAAGGCAATCAGGTTCAGGAGACAAGATAGGCCCTTCACAAACCCAAACTGGGTGGGTTCCAGTGTTTGAAGGTTGCCAATGTCCTTGTTTATAAGTTCCATGATAATATGCTCCATGGCCTTGCAGACAAGGCTCATCAGACTGATGGGACAGTAGTTTCTGGGATGCAAGGTGGATCCCCCCTTGTGGAGTGGGATAACTGTAGCTCTGCACCACTCAGTGGGCACAAAACCTGAGGTGAGGCTATGATTAAACATGACACTTAGGTGAGGTGCCAGTTCATATTGTAGTTCATGTAGTACACAGCCCAGTATGTCATCTGGTCCCATGGATGCTGTATTCCTAGCTTTGGAGAGTGCGTTTTTACCTGTGTGGCCGTTATTACCAGTATTTGGCAATCTTCAGGTATTGAGATGGGCCACTTAATGGGTGACAGGGGGGTGAAGTTGGCACTGAATCGATCTGCCAGGATATTTGCAATATTCTTGGGATCAGTATATTTAATGTCATTCTGTTTTAGCTCAGAGCAGATCTGAGCATTGCCATTTAGATTCTTGACATAGTTATAGAATGCCTTGTGGTTGTCTTTGGAATCTTTGGCAATTTTATTTTCATAACTAGCTTTGGAGGATTTTATGAGGGATCTCAGTTTCTCACTAAGGCTGGTAAGAGAGTTTTTTGCATCTGGGATTTTCCTCTTTTCTGCAACAGTTTCTTCCTTTTGTTGTCAAGTTTGTTTATGGCATGGGACCACGAGATTGGCTTCCTTTTTTTGGATGAGAGCATCTTGGTTCTATTTGGGATGGCACGATTCATGCATGAGTGGATGTGCTCATACAGTGCCTTAGTGTAGGATAATATACAATGTTTTCTACAATTAATGTATTCTATTCTGTTACATTCTACTGTTAACAATATCAACTGTTAAGAACTTTATTATTTGGAATATATGTACAGTGATTACACTTGACAGCAGGTCCCTCAAGACACAGATCTAGAAGTATGCCCTTAAAATGCTATAATGATGACAACTTAACAGCACTGTGTATCTTTTATTGATGACAGACTAAAACAGTGCTGTAATCAGCTAAGCTTTACATTTGGGGAGTGTATTATTAGAACCCACATGCAGTGACTACTGTAATACTGTACTTTTTCCTTTGGAAAACATTATAATGCAATCACTCTTTCCTTTTAAACTTTATAGATACATTTTCACTGTTATCTGAGAATGTACAAGTGTTCCTTACTGTTACAGACTACACCTCTCCAACTTTTAGTGCAAGATAACTTGACATATCATAAATTAATTCCCATAACTAGGAAATTATTTCAAATATTGCTGCTACACACATGGATATTTGCACAGATTTGTGTTAACATACATTTTGACACCGATTCTTTACTGAGTTCAATATAAATTACTTGACAGACAGCCGTGAATCCTACAACGAACATACCAAAACAGTGATACTTAAATGTGATATTCAGCTGACATATGTACAGTTGAAAGCTGTGCTACAGAGTAATGCATGCATACTTGCTGTTATAGTTCAGACATGCATTCACAAGTTAATACAACTGTATGCTATAGCAACTAATCTGACTATAGCTACTAATGCTGCAATAACAGTACTTTATATAATTATGCTTGTTGGTGCTTGTTGCTTCCTGGCTAATCACCGTGCATGGGATCTCACATTTGCGGCCCTCTCTTCTACAGCTGTGGAAGAAGGGAAAAAGAAAAAGCATTGCGAATGCCAGTTTCTACCATATTCAACTTGAATGTTTACAAGAACTACTTTTAAAGCATACATACACATCTCTAGGGTATGCCCTGCCTGACACACCCTGATCAAACGATCAGTTGTATAACTTTTTCTGCAGTGTAGGTTTTCATAGTGGTGATGACATTGTTCCCCACTTCGTTGCTACCAGTTGTACTGGTAAGGGCCCCAGCCAAACTATACCAGGATTCTCATTCATAATGGGAGCCAGTGTAGTTCACCTGCAGCAGCTGAGGCCCATGATCCTTAACCAGGAGCCCAGTAAAGACCTTGAATGCCTGGACACCCCAGTAATTTACTCTGAATTGCTGTCCCTCCAATGCCTGCCATTGCTGCTCAAGATTGAGCTCAAAATGTCTATGGTTCAATTTCCACATAGTCACCTTTAAATAGCAGGTTTTCCCACCAACTGTGGTTACTGACAGTATGCACTGTCTACATTTTGATACATTTGGAAAAGCTACATGCCACTTACCATTGCACAAACATGGTAAAACAAGTGCATTGGTTTGCGTGATCCTAAGTGGTGTGCACCTTTTTAAAAATGTATCCAAAAATAACTTACAACCAGTGCTATTCCACTGTTATTTTGTTACATTAACACTTTATTTCTATAAGTTTCAATGTCACAACAGTATAAATAAAGTCTGTCTACCCTGAACTAGAACCCATCACCATCTGCACTGCAGTCTAAAACTATACGTCACCACATGAGTTATTACCTGTACTCCATATTTTACTATGTATTGTTAATTTGATAGTATGTTGGTAGCACAACCCCAATTACTAGGTTTGCGCAATGCCCAGCAGTACTGTGCAATAGCAATAAAAAGCATCCATTTTCTATGTTTGTATGTCTGGGTCAAGTCTGATACATGGGTGGTCCTGTTGTGCAAGCAAGGTAAGTATTGTCAAATGCAGCAGTGCACTGTGCAAACATAGCATACATTAAAAAAAATTTAGGAGGAAAAATCAAACTATATAGATATAACTAGTTCCAGCAGCAGTATTCTTCATAAAATTTGTGGTTTTGTAATAATCATTCGGGATGGATGGGAATAAATACTAACAGATGTTTTGGTTTAAGACTAAGAGGTTGGGATGTATGGGCCCTTTACTTTGGTGCTCTTCTGTACATGGATTCATTATCCATGTTGCTCTATGAGGTTTCATGGCCAACACAACTGGGGAGCACCGATAAAGCCTCACTTAGGTGCACTGTGCAACATTAATATGCATTTTTTTGCCACTGAGAGTGTGTGGCCATGTACATGGATACATTCCAAGTAGGATCTATATGGACCCTACATGGAGTTTATTGAATCCTGCAGATTATTTTATTTTACCTTGGAAACTTTTAGAGCTAGAGGAAATGAATGCTATTAAAATGAGATTTATGTGGTGTAAGAAAATATATGAATGTAAAGATTTTTTGTGGAGATTATCAGTAGGTAAACTACCTGTTAAAGCTAGCATGCTTTATAAACCAAAGCAAGAAAGGATATTTATTAATTGCGGGGAACTAGAAACAACAGAACATGTTCTTTTGAAATGTTCTAAAGTAAAGAAGTTATGGGAAGAAATATGCAAAAATAAAATGTTGAAAGATTTTGAAAAGGTTGAACACAAACATGAACATGTTTGAATATGAGTAGTATGGTAACAAAAAACAAAAAGAAGCTGAACATTGATAAAATAATATTTTTTATTCTATGGACATTATGAAAGACTTAAGTAAAGTTTAATAGGAAATGGATTTTATCAGAAATCTTGAAGATTTTTTTTTGTTTGGCTTTGTAAAAATGGTGGATAGAAGTGTTTAATACTAAGAAATTGTTTTGTACTGTACAAAAATGTAAATAATTGTAAATAATTCATACTATATAGATAATGTAAATAATATATGTTATGTAAATAATGTATATAAGTGGCGATTATCAATAAAGACCCCCCTACTCATCATTGTTGTGAATGGAAACCATTTTGGAGGCATACTTACTGTTTCTGTTCCAGGCATAGAGGTGACCCAGAGAAACAGGAAGGCAGATTGAGAGAGAGAGAGAGGGAGAGAGGAGATGATGGAGTAGTGAAAGAAATGAAGGAAAAAGCAAATACAGAGTCCCCAGAATGTGTACAGGATTCAGAGAAAATGTTTCAAAGAAACCAATTTGAGGGAGCGGACTCAGCAAATGATAGATGATTACTTGCAACCCTCCAGTCAGGAGTGTTGTGGGATGATTTACTTAAAGAAATGGTGGTGTAGAATGAGACAGAATATGAAAGAGATGTTTCCCTGGGAGACATTATGGAGAAAATACAAAAGGAGGATGTGGAGACAGTTCCGAAGAATAGTGGTGAGATGCAGAAGGAAACATATGCAGAGAAAGTAAAAGAAGGCAAAAGTGGAGTAGCAGAAAGTGAAGGCAGAAGAAAGTGAAAAATGGAAGTATGTGGTAAGGATTCAAAGTAAAGAAGACAGAGAAATGCACAGGTATGAAGTGTGTGACAACTCATTTGGGTGTAAAAGCACATGAAGTAAGAGTATTTAGTCTTATAAACAAAGCAAAATGTTGTGACATTATATTTGAGACATTTTTTTTCAATGGGCAATTTTCTTGTACAATATGGGAAAAAGACTGTAACCTGTGGAATCTTTATGTGATAAAAACATTTAATTGGGAAACAAAAAAGAAGATTCATGCACAATTCTGAACAGAGGTAGAAAGAGAGACTTTGAAATAATATTTGAAAGCTTTATGTAAAGACGTACTGGACATTGCAGATCTTTATGGCAAAAGAGGTTTATGGACTGGTGGCTGGGATTGTAATATTGTTTTAAAAATAGAAAGTGAAAAAAATATGCCTATACCAATCATGATAAATGTGGAGGGGAATAAGGGTGTTGTAAAATCCTGGGAAAATTTCCAAACATGTTTTTTTTTGTGGAAAAGAAGGACATCTGATAAGGACATGTGACAAAAAATGTTAAATTTCTGGGGAAATGGGGCATGATGCAAAATGTGAATTGAACTGCTATAAATGTAATACAAGTGCACATTTATGGATGGATTGCAAAATGAAAATAACAGTAAGGAAAAAGAAAGAAAATGAACAAAGAGAATACAGTTAGAAGTAGTAGAAATAGAAGAAAAATTATATGAGAAAAAAATAAAGAGATGTAGAAGAAGGTACTGAAATAAGTAACGAAGAAGACATAAACTGGGAAGTAGTGAAAAGGGAAAAAAGAATTTTATTGGTAAAAGACCAAAAGACAGAAAAAGAAAATTTAAAGGGATACATACAAAAGAATAAATGAAAGTGAATGGATGAAAAAGAATACACAATGCTAAAGACTGATTTTTGGTAGAATAGTTAAGGTGTTTGAATCACGGACACAAGATACAGTGTTTGATTCTTACATTTGGAAGGGAAATTGATTAGGCTTATAATGACCTATTATGAATGCTAGCCTAGTAATTATCTATGAACTTATGGAACCATGAAATGAAGAAAAAGAGAAAATGAAAATTTTAGAGTGCTTTCTGCAAATGTGAGTAGTATTAAGAATATAATAAGAAGAACAGGTATTTTGGAGTGGAGTAATACATGTGATGTTGATTTAAATACATTAGAAGACACAAGATTCTTAACAAATGAAGAAAGATTACAAGCAGAGAAACTATGGTGAGGAAGGATAAGCTGGAATTTGGGAAATGAGAGATGTTCTGGCATAGTTGTATTCTGTAGAAATAAAGATATTAGATATAACTTTAGAAAAAATGGGAATATTAACCATTGTAGATATAAAATGGAAAGAACAAGTATACAGAATTATAATATTATATGCATATACTAACTGTAAAGAAAGGGAAAGCTTATTTCATCATATTTTAGATGTGATAAATATGAATATTATAATAACAGGAGACTTTAATTGTGATTGAAGAGCCACACATAAAAAGAAAGGAAATGTTGTAAGAAAAATATTAGAAGTTATAAGATGTGGTAAGTTAAAACTTTGGGTCAAAAATTCATGGAGCTACAAAAGGGGTGCATATAGAAATGAAAGTGGAGGTAGTTGAAAAGGGAATTTTGATCATCTTACAATATGGCAAGAGATTAAAGAAAACATGAAATATATAAAAATAGGCAAAGGAATAAAAAGGATAATTGAGAAAGCATGGAATGAAGAAAGAAAAAGATTAATAAGACAGTTACGGAAAGATCAAAATGTTTTTATAGTGTCAATATGATGTGAAAAAGGCAGCAAAAGAAAAATGTAAATAAATATATAATGATTTATTGGAAGATTTAGAATATAATGATTCAAAAGTACTTTAACAAAGAAAAAGAATTATATGAAATTAGTCAACAAAAATACAAGAATTGTTATATAAGCAGATATATTTTTGCAAGGAAAATGAGTGTAAGTACTAAATTACTTAAGAAGACTAGTAAAGGAAGATGGTAGTTTAATGAGATAAATAAAAAAATGTAAAAGGAAAAATAGAAATAACTCAGGAAAAGATTATGAACAGTGTAGTACAAAATGTACAGCAAATGTTTAAAGAAAAAAGAAGGTAGAGAAAGAAACATAGAAAGTAAAAAGGTTAACAAGAAAAGAAAATCAAAAATTGGCAAAGGAGATTTCTTTAAATGAGCTGGATAAAATATTAGGACACTTAAATATAGATTCAGCTGCAGGCCCAGATGGAATAGGGTATGAAATGTAAAACAATTTAAGGGAATGGCAAAAAATTGTTTTTAAAGATTTTGAATGAATGGTTAAATGAAGGTTTTATGTATAAATCTTTATGCAGTGGAATACTTAAATTCAAATTGAAGAAGGAAGATAGAAGAGAATTAAAAAAGACTGGAGACCAATGGTATCGTATAGTAATGATTATAATATCTTTATGAAAATGATACAAAAGAAATGTGTAACTAAAATGGAAATATTACAGAATATAGCATATACAGTCTAAAGGGGAAGTGTCATCAAGAATTGTTAATGGTAGTTAGAGACATTGTTGATGATATTATGAACAGAAAAGAAAAAGTGAAAATCATGATAGGAGACCTTAGTAAGGCATTTGACACAAATGGACATAAAAGCCTATGTGTAATAATGAAAGAATATAATATAATTGAGCAAGTTAGGAAATTATGCATATCAATGCATAGTAATAATAAAGGAAAAATAATTTTAAATTGCTGGATAAGCCAATAGGTACATGTGAAGAGTGGTGTAAGACAGGGCTGTCCAATGAGTTGTATACTCTTTGCATTAGTGATAACTGTGATAGTATGTGAAATAAATTGCAAAATGAAGGAGGTGGGGTATATAACACCTGAAGGGTAAATAATTCCACTTCTATTAACATGTGCAAATGTGAATAAAAGAAATAAGTTGCATAAACCAGTGTCTAGAGATGACAGTACTTGCTTTAAATAAAAGGAAAAGGAAAAGTTTAGGTGATGTAGTAAAGAATGTGAGTATATATTTCACACTGAATGAGGTTTCTGTGTTATGTATGAAATTTGGGAGTAAACATGTAAGTATAATTCAAAGGGAAAAAATAGAAAAAATAAACCAAACGTCTTTTCTGAGAACACATAAATCATCATTCAGGAAAAGGCATATTTGATAAATTCATTACTTATGGGAAAAATAGCAAACTTAGCAAGTGCACTTATGTTGCCAACTTACAGTATAATGGGTTCTTAATTTAACCCTCTAAAAAGAGCAGTATTGTATGTAAATGTAGAATAAGGAGGTTTGGGCTTAATTAATCCAGTGGTATACATTTATTCATTAAATATATACAAAGTGTTAAAATGGGTAAAATAAAAAAAAGATGAGAGATTAATTATAAAAATGGTATAAATATAAGTATGATACATTTTGGGTATAGTAAAAAGGAGTAAAGGAGAAACAAGTATATAAATGAAGAAATAAAATGTTAACAAGAAAAATATTTTATGGAAAATAAAACTGATGATGATACAGAAAAAGATAAAGTATGGTATAAGAATGCAATGATAAAACATTACTGTATAAAGCCATGAGAAAATCTAAAAGATGAAAAATATAGCTATAAAATAGAAACAAATGGTGTAATTTGAAAGTAGAATGTCAAGATTTTTTTATGGAGACTGGTAATAGATAAAGTGCCAGTAAAAGAAAATATGCCATATACAAAGAAAAGTAATGCAATATGTTTACATTGTTAAGAAAATACACCAGAACATATTCTTTTTAATCTAAAAGAGTAAAAAAGTTATAGGGAAAAATATGTAAAGTTTTTTTGAATATATAAAAGAAGTGGATAAAATAAATACGAGTATGATTAAATATGGATATTATAAGAACAGAAGTAAAGAATGTCTTAAAAGAATCAATAAAAAGTAATTTTATGATATATGGATTATAAGCAATTAAATAAAAATGAAATTATGTTTAATGGTAAATGGATTTTAACAACAATATTAAGTAAAATCAGATGGTGGTTATGGAAAAAAAGGAGTGGGGGGTCTAACAGGGATACAAATTTAGCTTAATTGTAAAGGAAATTATGAATATGAGTAAACAGCTTTGCATATTTATATTTTTGTACATATGTAAACATTTATAAATATGTAAATATTTTTTAAATAAAAGTTATTTTTGTATATAAATGAAGGACCCCTACTGTTTTCAATAGGTGGAGGGGGATTATTTGCATCCATCTGAGCTACCACCAACTCAGTCAGATGGGAATTTGCTTTAATATGTCTTCTTAAGGAGTCTCACTCAGAAGTTCAATCCCCCATTATGCTTCCCTTCAGTGTTAGCAATCCATCTATGTTGTGTGAGAAGAGAACCCAGAATCTTCCGCACAATAAACAAATGTAATACATATTGCACCACTGGCATTGCTATTTAGATTTTGTCCTTTATGTATATATATATATATATATATATATATATATATATATATATATATATATATATATATTATAGAGAGAGAGAGAGAGCAAGAGAGAGAGAGGGAGCGAGACAGAGTAGAAAACAACAAAATGCAGAGTACACCATGACTGGTATCATACAAAACTAAGCTTTCTTTATTAAAATAAAAACAAGATGAGTGCTTTTGGGTTGTTGAAAACCCTTCATTAGCTCTAATATCTAAAACAATGAAAAGTCTATTTAAAATTCTTGCCAGACAATGAAAATAAAATTAATTCGGTGCCAAGGTACGATAATTATATAATAAAATCTGTCCTTAGGCTCATAGCCAATCATCTTGGCTGGAAGTTAAAACATCCAGTCAATACATGTATATTATAATTCACAAGATAACCTTTGGTTTAATACAGACCAGAACTACTTATGTTCTACTGGTACATACCCAGCTTCAAAGGGCCAATATAGTGATTCATTGAAATTATCTATCAAATCCACCCAGCTCAAAATTAAGCCAATTGAATCATATATTATAATTCACAATTTTGTCAGCAATTTCTGATCTATCTCATTGGTCAGAACCACTTCTAACATGGACCAATCACTTGAATATTATAAGCTTCCAATAAACTGTTCATGATATAAGCATCAACCAATTAAATAGTCTGTGAACTCTGACCAATAATGAGCTATTGAACATCTCATAGTAACTCCTATTGGTTTATTTCACACTAATAATTCATTGGTCCATATCCATTATTAAGGAATCAGTATGATGCTCATTTTAAATTTCCAATCAAATCCACTCAGCTTCAAGTTCAACCAATCAAAATACTTCATTTGTAAAACATAATTGTGTGAAAGAATAAAAGCAATAAATACTCATTCATTGCACAAATCATTAAACACTAATTCATTATAATTTCCTTCTATTAATTATATTTTTCTTCATATTCTATGTCCTTTTAGTGCTAGTTTAATTGATAGATTGGCTATCATACCAGGAGGTGTGTACTCTTGAAGAGCTGCTATCCAAATCATTTTGCATTGTTCTGTTTTCAGCATAACATCTCCTCCCTCTATGTTTATATATAGTATTTGTAGCACCATACACTTAAAATAATGTTGTGGATTATCTAATAAATGCTTGTAAAGTGGATTTTTATCATCTTTCAAATAATTGTCGCTAATATGTTAATGTATGCATTCTCTTAGCTGCCTGTCCTTTTTGCCCACTCATTATTACTGTCGTGAATATGCAAATTGTAGTACAAAATATGTTATTTATATTGCTACCTGTGTTCATTGTTCCTGTTTCTATCTGGGCAAAATGGACAGGCAGCTAAGAGAACACATACAGAAACATATTAGTATCATCAATTTGAAAGATGATAAGAATCCACTTTACAAGCATTTAACGTAATTTCAGTAAGAGAAAGTAGACCCATATACATGTTTGTGTGTGTGCATGTGTGAGTGTGTGTGCGTGTGTGTGTGTGTGTATATATATATATATATATATATATATATATATATATATATATATATATATATACATACACAGAGAGAGAGAGAAAGAGAGAGACACACATATATAGATATAGATATAAATAGATATAAAAATAGATACAGCAATGTAAATAATTTAATTATGTTTAGTCCTGGGTTGGTGTCCTTCACTCTCTATTTCCTCTAATGCATGCCCTTGACTTGTCTGTAGTAAATATACTCAGTAGCAAGCAAAGCAGTTTCAGTGAACTGCTTTTCCATAATGACAGACACAAACTTCTTAATGAGATTATTAATTTGAAGTGCAAGTCCCATGCTAAAAGAGTTCAGGGTGTCTAAAAGATTAAGAGTAAGTTACACTGCAAACAGTTCAGGATGTCTAAAAGATAAAGAGTAAGGTACACTGTAAACAGTTCAGGATGTCTAAAAGATTAAGAGTAAGGTACACTGTAAACAATTCAGGATGTCTAAAAGATTAAGAGTAAGGTACACTGTAAACAGTTCAGGATGTCTAAAAGATTAAGAGTAAGGTACACTGCAAACAGTTCAGGATGTCTAAAAGATTAAGAGTAAGGTACACTGTAAACAGTTCAGGATGTCTAAAAGATTAAGAGTAAGGTACATTGTGAACAGTTCAGGATGTCTAAAAGATTAAGAGTAAGGTACACTGTAAACAGTTCAGGATGTCTAAAAGATTAGGAGTAAGGTACATTGTGAACAGTTCAGGATGTCTAAAAGATTAAGAGTAAGGTACACTGCAAACAGTTCGGGATGTCTAAAAGATTAAGAGTAAGGTACACTGTAAACAGTTCAGGATGTCTAAAAGATTAAGAGTAAGGTACATTGTGAACAGTTCAGGATGTCTAAAAGATTAAGAGTAAGGTACAATGTAAACAGTTCAGGATGTCTAAAAGATTAAGAGTAAGGTACACTGCAAACAGTTCAGGATGTCTAAAAGATTAAGAGTAAGGTACACTGTAAACAGTTCAGGATGTCTAAAAGATTAACAGTAAGGTACACTGTAAACAGTTCAGGATGTCTAAAAGATTAAGAATAAGGTACATTGTGAACAGTTCAGGATGTCTAAAAGATTAACAGTAAGGTACACTGTAAACAGTTCAGGATGTCTAAAAGATTAAGAGTAAGGTACACTGTAAACAGTTCAGGATGTCTAAAAGATTAAGAGTAAGGTACACTGTAAACAGTTCAGGATGTCTAAAAGATTAAGAGTAAGGTACATTGTAAACAAAATGTCATCATTACCATTATCATAAGCGCAGACAGATCATATTGGCATGGAAATGTCTGAAAATATGGGGCAGAAGAATACAGTGACCATTTTTACTACTCAAGAATTTAACTTTCTAAAGAAGAATATCCCTTGCTGCCTCATGCAGCTTTTTACCTAGCAAAGGTGGTATCTTTTTAGCAATATATTAGCTAAAGATTGCTTTACCCTGCCCTTTTAGTTTAAAGTCAGTTTTACTGGTGGTACAAGACTAACATACTAGTGCAACAATTTCACCAATGTTTACAGACAGATTATTGGGTGTGATTCATAATGCTTTGTCTAAAATAATATTAAATTACTTTTGGCACCAATGACATTAATTTGTTTTAAATCAAGCTGCAGAAAGAGAAAAGATGTAGGCTGAGTTGCAGTGGCAGCTGGTGACTTCAAATCAAAGGGGGGCTGCAGGAGACAGCTGAATGAGTGGGGTCAATGGGAAGGGGTGTGGCCAACTAGAAATGGAAGGAGCTATGCTCAAAACCACAAAAAACTAACTAAATACACTGCAGTGGGTGCCAAACCGTCATTATGAGAGTCCAATCAAGACAAAATGAAGTGTAGAAGAATAAAAATATTTCAATGCATTGGCTGCATGACAGCTTACTTAATATCTAGATGGAAACAAAAAGGTTGTGAGGCATGAAAAAATAAATTACTTTTTTAAATACATTAATGGAATGCCAGTCAAAATCAAGTATAAGAAAAACAAGCAGCACTCAACTCAAACCACTTCTTGCACTGCAGTTCTAATTATAATTTATATTCAGCTTTATTAAAGTACCAAGTAACATGCTGAAAGTATAAAATGTGTAAAAGTGTAAAAATGTTCCTTATGCAAAAAAAGACCTGCTGCCTGACAACTATCTACTTGTTTCATGGGGAAAACATGATCAAAGTAAAAAATGAAAAGCAAACAAGAAATAAGCTCAAGATACATTGCTTAAAAGGATTACTGTACAGGTTATGGACCACACGATTGGCATTCTGTTTAGTTTACGAGTAAAGCCTGCAGAGATGACTGGAAGTCTCCAAATGTAATGAGCTTCTTAAAATAATGTAATCCTGTCCTTTATTACAAATACTGTCATATGCATTTCAATACCCAAGGCTTATACATTATCTAGTTAAGTATTCTCTACATGGCAACAACAGAAAGGCTTTCAATGTTGGCAATTCTTTAACAGTATGCTTATTAAAGCTTACTTGCATCTTACAATCTCAGCCAAGCTTAACTGATGGTCATTAAAGTATTGCTACTTAAACACAGAGCAACAGGCACTTTGAGTAATAAGCATAAATCAACAGTACAAAAAATATGACAGAAACCAGACCATTCTGCAAAAATCAAGGACAGATGAAAAGCCACTCCTGTACTTGTGTCTACCTTGGATGGGGGGATACCCTGCAGATTTACACTGCATAACTACTCCTTGCCTTGCTTCGACACATCCAGAGTCACTACATGGGGGATTGGGGTACAACAAGTATGTCACAATTTGAAATGTCTCTGGCTGACTGTGATGACCCTAACACATTTGTCATACCTCTCAACCTCAGAGCAAGAAATCTGGACAAAGCCATACAAAGAAGTGGGACAAAGGCCCAAAAACAAGGACAATTTTTAAAAAATATTGCTCTTATAAACTTAGAAAGATAATAGAATAGGTCTTGCATTAGTATGAATTTTCTGAATGGTATGAAATCTGAAACTCAAATGTCTGTCATTATTTTCTAACTTCAGTCTTTAATGATTTGTCACTAATTTGCCAAAAAAACACAATTTTATGAATAATGGACCAAAAATGTGATGTAAAAATATAAAATAGCCGCACAATACAGCTGGGAACCTGTCAAAGAAGGGGCACTTTAATATTAGTACTGCTAACTTGAGCAGCTGACAAAATAAAAGAATCTACATGCATTTCTGAAATAAAAGTAATCTACAACTATGATTACAGTTATTTCTTAATTGTAAACCCTCCATGTTTTCTTCCAAAATTGCTATTTTGCGGAGGGGTTATTAGGGGAAGAGCAACATTTTGAGCCAAAATCAGGGACAGTTGAGAGGTTTGGCTATGCCTAATTCTATAAAGCAATTTGCATGTATGTACCACTCAACCTGTTAATGCAGTAAATCTGGACAAGGCCAAATATATTGGGGGAACATATAAACAGTACTAAAAATTGCTCTTGTATAAACTGAGACAGTTGATAGAACAACAAGTCTTACTTTAGCATGCATTGGTTATGAAGTCTGAAACTCAGTGTGTCATTATTTAGTGACTTAATTCCTAAATGATTTGCCACAAATTTTTTGAGGAACAAACCAAAAATAAGAAGCAAAAATCTATTCATTCTTTGAAAATCTGGACAGTTGGGAGATATAGTTCAGCTGGGGCTGTCTAAGTTTGTCGCCTTTCCCCCTCACAAAATCATGGTCAAATGGAGCCTCCTCCTGCAGCCATTCCAATGATCCCATTACTTGGCTATTTTACTCCATTTACCATAAACACTAATGTGCATACTGATTTACTTCTATGATGATTTGGACTTTATTTGAAAGTTTTATTTTGCATTTTACAGCACAAACACCAAGCCATCTGCTAAACAAACTTAGCATTAAAACTTCTCTGCCTTTGAAACACACATTCATTGAAACAGCATTGAAACCCACATTCAAAGAAAATACATTTTACCAGTGGCAGATAAAGATTAATTCTGGGCTGTTTTCAAATCATAGGCCCCTTGCATATGAAACATACATATGCTCTTTGATACACCTTCCTATTGTTTTGAACATTTTTCCAGTAAACAATGAAACAAAATGCATGCACCATTAATGACAAAACTGCCCAATTCAGAACATTCCCTTCATCAAAGACTACTCAAACTTCTACAGTCCACCATTATCAGTAAATATGCACAATTCTACAGTCCATTATCAGTAAATATGCACAATCTCTGAAGTAAAAAAGTCATCTAAATAATTCCACATTAAATAAATCTGTAACTAATGAAGAGGCTGCTGCTAGCAAAAACTTTATATTTCATGGTTTCATCAAAAAATAAAGTGTCTGATGCATATGAAACATACATATGCTCTTTGATACACCTTCCTATTGTTTTGAACATTTTTCCAGTAAACAATGAAACAAAATGCATGCACCATTAATGACAAAACTGCCCAATTCAGAACATTCCCTTCATCAAAGTCTACTCAAACTTCTACAGTCCACCATTATCAGTAAATATGCACAATTCTACAGTCCATTATCAGTAAATATGCACAATCTCTGAAGTAAAAAAGTCATCTAAATAATTCCACATTAAATAAATCTGTAACTAATGAAGAGGCTGCTGCTAGCAAAAACTTTATATTTCATGGTTTCATCAAAAAATAAAGTGTCTGATGCCCCTGAGGAATAAATTGACTATATTACATTAAAAATGATAAGCTAGTAATACTGCAATAGGAAATGGATGGCAAACTGATAACAGGCTCATAGTTAGTATCAACTCTTTCAGTACAGCAGCATTCACCCCTTATGGGAGTAGAACCAACAACCTTCTGCATCAAAAGCAAGTACACAACCTGTTATGCTTTTAACATTGCAAGCTGATTTTCCATAAGCAGCACTAAACTTCTCTTCCCCTGCAGCTCTCAGCTCCTTGTAAAATCTATTCAATAGTCAACTGCATCTCAACTTTGCAGCACAAGAAATCTGGAAAAAGCCAAATTTATTGGGGGGGGGGGCTCAAAAGGCCAAAAAACAGGGACACATTAAACATTGCTTGTATAATCTTGGAAAGTTGTAGAAAATGCTGTGTTACCACCATACATTTTACTGCAAAGGTCCCTATGCAAAAGAGTCAGAGCAACATACCACTATGCCAAATCACCTGCTTTGTGAAAGAAAAATGCTGTTACAACCATACATTTTACTGTCAAGGTCCCTGTGCAAAACAGAGCAACATACCACTACGTCATATCAGCTGCTTTGTGAAAGAGAGGAAGACTGAAACTTAAATGGCTATCATTTAATGAATTCAGTTCTCACCATAGCTGTCAACCTCTTAGCACAAAACACCTGGACAAACCCAGTAATGAGGGAATACAGCCCTCAGACATATTCAGTGAATTCAGTTCTTGCCATAGTTGTCAACCTTAGCACAAAAAACTGGACAAAGCCAATAATGGGGCAATACAGTCCCAAAAATAAGGACACATTTCAAATATTCATCTTATAAACTTAGAAAATTGCTAGAATAAAAGGTTGTGTTACTATGCATTTTCTGAAGAATATGAAGTCTGAAATTCAAATGCCTGTCAATTTTATTTAACATTTGTTAATCAGGACAATCTGACTTGGAAAAAAAAAACAATTTTCAGCAGAGGCCCAGGAAGAAATAATGCAGACATGTCTTTATAACATGGGAGGACACAAAAGCAAACCCACACAAACACAGGGAGAAGATGCAGACCCCACACAGAAGGCACCCCAGCCAAGAAGCAAATTCAAGAACCTGCAGCTGTATAGCAACAATACTACCACTGCACCATCAAATATCAAGCATTGCAACATTTAGAAACCACAGATATTATGAGGAACAGATCAGATCAAATAGGAGGCAAAAATCTGCAATTTTTTTACAAATGGTGGTGGGTAGGGAATTCAGGTCCTTAACACCTGCATGCAAGGTACAGGGTTCAAGCCTGAGTATCTCTACCCAACACCATTTGTTCTCTAGCCACCAGTATATAGTAACTGGGGCATTTTACACACACACACAGTCTCTACTTCTGTCTCTTTCTTTCACACAAACACACACACACAGTCCCTTCTTCTGTCTCTTTCTTTCACACACACACACACACACACACACACACACACTCCCTTTCTTCTTTCTCTTTCTTACACACACACACACACACACACACACACTTCTAATGTAGTTTACAGCATTAGTTTTAATTGATTTTCCCACACTAGTAAAAAGTGGCTCCATTACGTGCCACAGATATCAAGGGAGGAATGTCAAATATCAATAGCAGCTCCTTCATATTTTTGTTCTTTTTCTTTTCTTTTTTTTTTTTCTTTTAACTGACACTCACTAAACACTAACAGTTTGCTTTAATGAGCAGAAGCAATATTTCACCCATTTCTTTTTTTCTGTCCACGCTTCACAGCAGCTTAATATGCCATCATGAAACCAAGGATTTGACTACAGGTTCTCCTTATATAGTAATATCCTGCTAGAGAACATCTGTTCTACTACAGGGTATTGATTTGAATTTCCACAGATTTTCTAAAGCTAGTTAAATGTGCAGCATCTTGTTTAAGTTGTAAAAGGAAACCTCAGCACTTTGAATGTATATCCCATGACTTTAAATACAGTGTTGTAGAGAAAGTGTTACAATATGCAAAGTATGTATGTCAGACTTAAAAATAATCTGCTATATATCTGTTGAGATGCTTATTCCTTTAACTTCACACACACACATACACACACATACAAAAATAAAGTGCCAAGCAGTTACAGCCACTTTGTTGACTGTCTGCCCCATAGATGCTTCACTGCGATCCAATGAATGTAAAACAATACATGTATTGCAAAGCAACACAGATTTTCCCCCATCCTACCTTACTTCTCAACTCTTCTTGATTTTGTAGAATGCTGAGTTATTTTTGCATCATCATTTTACTGTTTTCTGTGGAGAAAAATGTTTGATTTTCATGTTTCTTTTTGTTCAGAAAAAGTATGCTAATGTAAAGGCTATTGTTCTGTTAGCTTTTCAAATAAAAGGTGATATTTAAAATTGTCCCTGATTTTGTGTTTATGTTGGCATCCCCTTATTGTTGGCCTTGTCCTCATTTTTTAGCAAAGAAGTTAAGAATAAATGGCACTGACACTTGTTCTGTGCCTCTCACTTTCTCTCTCTCTCTCACACACATAACACACACAGAAACACACACACACACACAGAAACACACACACACACCAGACACACACACACACACACACACACACACACACACACACACACACACACACACACACACACACACACACACACCAGACACACACACAGTCCCTTCTTCTCTCTCTTTCTTTCTCACACACACACACCAGACACACACACATACAGTCCCTTCTGTCTCTTTCTTTCACACACACACACACACACACACACACACAGTCCCTTCTTCTGTCTCTTTCTTTTTTTCACACACACACACACACACACACACACACACACACACACACACACACACACACAGTCGCTTCTTCTGTCTCTTTCGTTCACACGCTCACACACACACACACACACACACACACACACACACACACACACACACACACACACACAACACACACACTCCTACCAGCCCAGCAATCAGCAGATCAGCTACTACCCGGCTGTACACACTCCTACCAGCCTAGCGATCAGCTCTCCTGCACGACCCAATCCAGCGACCACCTACTCCTCCTGCGTACGACCAGGCCAGTACATCCAATCCAGGATTGACCAAGTAAACTCCTGCAAGTTGCTGCTACTAAATCCTGCATGCTCCTCCTTCACCAAACGACCGATCAGTACTCCCGCGCATGCACTAAGTCTCACAAGTCCTGCAAGAGCAGCTCAGTCCTCTTATTGGCTCTGACTGCGGCTGAAGCAGTCCAGAGCTCCTCTGTGTGGTGCGGTTGTCACCACACCGAATCCTGTTATCTCACAGCAATGATTGCTGGGTACCTGTTTGTCCCTATCTGGACTGCTGGTAAGGCAGTCATACATTTTTTGTTTTACAGATATTTTTTTTGTTTTATTTTCTAGGTGGGGGGGCTGCAGTCTGATAGGACGAGCCGCCCCTGCTGAGTTGTTATTCTGTTTTAAGCAGGGTACTTGTATATTTTCAAATTTGATAAAGCATTTTTAATTGAATTATAAATTCATTCAGCTATGTTTGTTGATTTATGAATTAAACTGATTGCTAAATGTTAAGGATTAATTTGCTTTTCTATCTCTCTGCGTATATATCTATATTACATGTGATGGTTTAAAACTGGTTGCAGTTGTTGGTTTCCAGTGCAAATTCTGCTAGCTCACAGACCAGTTGAGTGCTGTTTTACATTTATATGATTTAATTTCTGATTTGTAGTTTGTGAGAATCATTTGAAAACCTATTCAAGGCAGATTATTTTAATTAAATTATTTTAGTCCTTATAAACATACAGTGTTTCCATTCAAATTTGTTAGATTACAACTGTTTCAGCCCTTGTTTTACAACTCATATTCTGATATCTGACAGATTAAAGTTGAATCTTGCCTCTTCTTAGCGGGCAATACTTGTTTTTTCACAGTTCATAAACCAAAAAATAAAGAAAAAGTAATTCATAGTGCATCAGCTGCAATGACAAATGGGTTCTTAAAACAATCAGACATCCTTCATCTACCATTTAAGGTTTCATCATTTAGCTTGACAAAAACATTTTTCTGTTTCATTTAACAGGTATTGCATTATTTTCTATCAATGCCATCTATTTATCTTTCATTGTCAGCACAGTGATTAATAATTGTGGACTTTGTGACTTTCATTTCTGATTTATAGTTAGTGTAAAGATAATGAATAACATTTGAACATATACAGTATTTTATGACATATTCTAAAGAGATCTTTGTCTATTATTGTTGCATTTAGTATCTATAAAAGAAACTGGAGCTGGTAATTGCTTATCCTCTATTTATAGACAAGCAGACTTAAACAGGAATGCATGCAGGTTACCCCTGCAATACCAGGCTACAACTCTTACCACACTTTTCTGCCACCAAACCTGGACCAAAACACTAAAGATGGAGTGTCCATATTCACCAAGGATATTCACACCACCAGGCTAGTTGCCCAACACAATGTGTCTGAAATTCTCCAGGTGCAACTAACACTAGGAAAGACTGCAATCCAAATTGTAGCTTTTTACAGATCCCCCACCATGCCCCAAGATTCTCACTACACCTTTCTAAACATACTGGAAAATATTAATATACAACCAAACAACCTAATACTGGGTGATTTCAACTACCCTGCCGTAAACTGGGAAAACTACTTGTGTACCAGCACCTTTGCCCAACGGTTCTTGGAATTCATAAATTCCAATGCCCTGGATCAACTAATCCATAGTCCCTCTATTATCCTAGACCTGGTCATTACCAACAAGGGAAACTGATGCCCCACACCTATGGTCACCCCATCGTTGGTCAGATCTGACCATAAGCTAATCACCCTTAACATCCACATCCCACCCCCCAGTAAGGAAACCACCATAAAAACTTCTCCAAAGCCAACTTCATGCAACTCAAGTCAGAAGTGACAAACTTCATGACATACATGCAGAAGGGAACTGAAAGTTCGACTGCTGAGTCCTACACTACGGCACTGTATGAACACATCCACTCATGCATGAATCATGCCATCCCAAATAGAACCAAGATGGTCTCCTCCAAAAAAGGAAGCCAATTTGGTGGCCCACTGCCCTAAACAAACTTTACAACAAAAGGAAGAAACTGTTGCAGAAAAGAGGAAAATCCCAGGATGCAAAAAAACTCCCTTACCATCCTCAGTAAGAAGCTGAGATCCCTCAAAAAATCCTCCAAAGCTAGTTCCGAAAATAAAATTGCCAAAGATTCCAAAGACAACCACAGGGCATTCTATAACTATGTCAAATATCTAAATGGCAATGCTCAGATCTGCTCTGAGCTACAACAGAATGACATTAAATATACTGATCCCAAGGATATTGCCAATAGCCTGGCAGTTAAATTCAGTGCCAACTTCATCCTCCTCTCACCCTCTAAATGGCCCACATCAGTACTGGAAGATGGCCAAATTCCAGTAATAACGGCCACACAGGTAAAAAACGCACTCTCCAAAGCTAAGAATACAGCATCCTTGGGACCAGTTGACATCCCGGGCTGTGTACTACATAAACTACAAAATGAACTGGCACCTCACCTAAGTGTCATGTTTAATCATAGCCTCACCTCAGGCATCATGCCCACTGAGTGGCGCACAGCTACAGTTGTCCTACTCAACAAGGGGGATCCACCTTGGAACCCGGGCACTACCGCCCCATCAGTCTGATGAGTCTGATATGCAAGGCCATGGAACGTATTATCATGGAACTTATAAAAAAAGACATTGGCAACCTTCAAACACTAGACCCCCACCCAGTGTGGGTTTGTGAAGGGCCAATCTTGTCTCCTGAACTTGATTAACTTCTTTGAATCAGTCTCCAGAGCTGTGGACAAGGGTAAGTCAGTCCACACAGCTTATCTGGACTTCGCCAAAGCCTTTGACACCATCTGCCACTCTGGAATCATAGATAGACTTACTAAGCTGGACAATAATCCCTACATCACTCGATGGGTTGCCAACTGGCTAACTGAAAGAACCCACACTGTAAAAGTAGCTGACTCCAAATCCAGCTCCAGACAAGTGAAAAGTGGAGTACCTCAGGGTTCAGTCCTGGGACCGCTCTTGTTTGGCATCTGCTTCTCTGAAGTAAAGGCCAACACTAAGGGACTCTGGCTAACAAAGTTCACAGATGACTGCAAACTGGGAGCCATTATTGAATCTCCAAATGATGTGGATACTCTACAAAAGGGCCTTACAGAAACAGATTCTTGTTGCCAGAGCCATGGGCTCAAGCTCATTGCCAAGAAATGTATAGTTATCCCCTTTGGGAAAAAATATGTACCCATGAATTGCCACATAGTTGGCAGGACACTAAACACCAGAGGTGTGATAAGAGACTGGACAGTGATCTCACCTTTGATAACTACATCATCACAACAGTCAGGAAATCCTTCTATGTGGCACAAACTACATCACCACAACAGTCAGGAAATCCTTCTATGTGGCACACCTCATCACTAAAGGATTTTCATCCAGAAAAAAGGAAGTCATTGTCCCATTGTACTCATCCCTCATTAGACCCATTATAGAACACAATGCCCTGTTTGGTATTTACCTCTCAAGACATCTGCAACAACTGAAAAGGCCACAGAAATACCTCACTAAAATAATCACAGGCCTAAAGCAGATGCCCTACGCTGGCCGCCTTAAAAAACTGCAGCTATACTCTGTTGCATATCATCTACTCAGAGGCGAGCTCTGCTTAACATACAAGGCCATGTCAAACCCAGAGCTGTTGGGCATGCTACACTTAAAGAAATCCCAATCGCTCAGAGCCACATATTCCAGGGATCTAAACTTTGTCATCACAATAAACAAAACATGCTGGAGGGGTAGGTTCCTGACCCAGAGACTCCCCAGACTCTGGAATAGACTGTCCATACATGTCAAGCAGAGCGCCTTTTTGGCCCTCTTCAAAAGGAACCTTGATGATTGGATGGGAGAAAGGAAATTCTCCCCAAGGATCATGTCAGTCACCCTGCTAGACAGGGTTCCAGGGAAGTAAATAGTGTGGGAAGAAATAGCCAGGGAATTTTTATGGCTAGGCTTGTACAGGCCCTAGGGCCGATAGCCTAGTACCAACCTATAAACCTAAGAAGCACAAGGAGTTGATCAAGGAGGTGACCAGTGGTGGCAGGTGACCACACACTTTGATGCATTTGCTCACAAGTGATCTATAACAAGAAACAGTTAAAGTTGTTTGAAACAAACCATGAATGTGGGTTAGACAGAGGAAAGGAGATAGCCTTCACAAATTAGTTCTGTTTTCCAGAAAATATCATAGCAAGCAAGGAGAAGTTCCATGGGAATAATAAGTGCTTGCAGCAATGAATAATAGAAAATATTTTAGAACATGCAGAGAGGCCATTCAGACATCCAAGGTAAATATTATATTCAGGTTCCCCCTCTCTCTCTTTGTCTCTCTTAGCCTGTAAAGGCTGTTGGTCAAAAAACTGGGTGCAAAATTTATAACTCCATAATTAAAACATTAACCTTAGACAAAAGGTGGATTCATAGAAGCAGAGGAGTGGATAAGCACTGAGACACTCATATGAGAGACAGAATTAAAGAGAGTGTGAGGGAGATGGGGGAGAGAGAGTAAGGGAGAGAACAGACACAAAACATATCAAAAACAGCAAAAACTTTGACTAAGGCCATAGCTGGCCAATTGTTCTATGCAGTACAAGGATACTGGGAAGATAAAGGCATTACCATCAGATTCAGGATGGAAGAGCAAAAACTGATGATATTACAGAAATATGTATCAGTGACAAAGGAGGTTGGGAAGTAAAGAAAGGAAAGTAACACATTTTTTGGAATGACAGAGAGGAGATGATTGATGTGGAATCATGATGTATATAAAGGTCACCAAATGTGATGGGAGAACATGAATTCAGCATTTTTTTTTGTGGGGAAGTGGCAAAGATAGTCATCTCTCTTCTTTTATGAATATTGTACAGTCCATGTCCACTGCACCTCTTGAAAAGTGCAACTTCACCTACAGTGACCTTATTCAGATGGACTACAATTTTGTATTGACGTTCACATTCAGTCTAGTACCTATCAGGCTTAAGGTATATTACATCAAGGTGGGGGATGTGCCTTAGTGATTTCCATGTGCCAGTGCCATTAGGATGCAGTTATTATGCAACTTTATAGCTTTGGATCTGTGATTATCAAACCATAATCAAAAAGATGGTGTGGGATTGAGGAGGGAGATTATGTCATTTATTGGAGATGATCAAAAATGAGTTATAGTGTGGAAACAAATTAATTGGTTGAAAACATTATGGGAATGATACATGTATTGAACAGAGCATTTAGGGGTACAGGCAAAAGACTGAAATGATACAAAAAGGGTGAGTGCAGAAAGCCATATTATCTACAGAATACGATTTATCCATACTGTCTGCAGAATAAGAATTTAATTGTACTTTGTGATGCTGTCTTGAATCAAACTGAATACATGGAATTCTGAAGTTACTGTTTAGTGTTATTTGTAGTCTCAGTAACTCACCGTTTGTATGCTGAATGCTGCTGAATGATTACAAGGTTCTTGTCCCACACCAAGTTGTTTTGTAACTTTACAATACAGACACTGCAGTGGAGTATAAGGGAAGAGAATGATGCATTTCTGTGTGTGCCATCCTCTGGATGAGACATTAAATCAAGATTCATTCTGGCTAAGCAGGTGGCAGCTCAGGTGGATGCACCAGATACATTGGCACTTACCAAAAAAGAGTAGGGATCCTTTATTTAAACATAAAGCACTATTTACAGAATATTTACCTATTTATACCTTTACAGATATATAATTTTCCATTTCTGTTTTTTACTATTACACAGTCATACTTTATTATATCAAGTTTTATCCTTATTAGGTGCCAACTCCTTTTTCCATATTCACCATCTGATTTTACTCAATATTGCTGCCAAATTCCATTTTCTTTTAAACATAATTTAATTTATCCTTTCATTTCATATAACCCTGTATAACATAAAACATTTTATCTATCCTTGTAACATATTCTTTACTTCTGTTCCTATAACATCCATATTTAATCATATGCATATTTATCTTATCTACTTCTTTTATACCTTCAAAGAAAATTTATTTGCATACATTTTCCCATACTTTCATTACTGTTTTAAATTTCAAAAATACATCTTCAATAGTTTCCTCTTCTCCACAATGTAAAGATATTATTTCACTTTTCTTTTTATATGACGCTTCCTTCCACTGTTAATTTATCTATTACCAGTCTCCACAAAAAATCTTCACATTCTACTTTCTTATTACACCATTTATTTATTTTTATAGCTTTAATTTTCCTTCTGTTAGATTTTCCCACAGTTTAACATAATACTATTGCATCATTATATTATTATACAATACTTTCTCTCCTTTTCTATTTTATCATTTTTTTTTTTATTTTCCACATTAATATTTTTCTTGATAACATTTCATCTCTTTATTTATACATGTTCTCTTTTGCTTCCTTTTACCATACCCCAAGTTATATCATACTTACATTTAAAAATGTTTACAACTAATTTTTCTTATTTTTCATGTGTCCACTTTAAAACTTTATATAAACTTAACAAAGCAGCATATACCACTGGGATAAGTAACCCTAGACTTCACTCCAATTTATTTGCATACAAAACTACTATTATTACTGGATTCAGTCTAAAACACCATATGAATGAAAAAAAATATCTGCAATAATTCATTTTCAAATATCATTGGCAAAATAAATACAGTCGCTAAACATGCTAGTTTCCCATTATTACTAAATTTATCAAATACATATTTTCCTAAATGATAAGATATATGTTTTCCACACAAAAAATATTTTAATTCTTCTATTATTTTTTCCCATTAAATTTTACGTATACTCTTATTCCCAAATTGTATACCTAACACTGATATTTCATTCATTGTAAAATGCATTCCCCTGTCTTAACCACATCACATAATTGTTTACTTTCTCTTTGTTTAAAGTCATCCCTATTGTTTCTAAACACTGATTTAGATAAAATAGTGTTTCTTTTTATCCAAGTCTTGTTTTTATGCAATTACTATACTATCATCTGTGTGGGTTAACAAAGCTGGAATTCTTAACAGTTCAGGCATTATGTACTCAACCTCTTTCTTTTTATAATTTATTTTACATACAATCACATTCATAACTAAAGCAAAAGGTATACAACTCATTTGACATCCATACCTTCTAGCCTTCATCATATGCACATCTTTACTAGAATTTTTACTTTTTTATTACTATAGTCAGACATACATAATTTCCTATTTTTTCATTTATATTGTATTCTTTCATCATCCATAAAATTTCAAATCCTGTTGTATAAAATGCCTTATTAAGACCCCTATCATTGGTTTAGCTTTTTTTTCTTCTCTTTTGTTTACAATATAATCCACAATTTTTCTATCATTAATAATTCTTGATATCCCTTCCCATTTATGCTATATATGCTCTCCTCCATACCTCTATTCAGCTTAGTTTCAAATCTCTTTTGTATTATTTTCACAGAAATCTTGCAGTCATTATTATTCAGTAATATCAGTCTCCATTTTTATTAAATTGACTTTTGTCTCTTTTATTCCAAATGCATGTAAGTATTCTGCAACATAATTCTTCATACATGAAACTCTCATTTAGCCATTCATTCAAAATCTTTAAAAATATTATTTTTGCCATTGCATTACATTTTTATTCTATTCATAATTTATTCCATCTAGTCATTAAGTCCGATCTATATTAAATTGTCCTAATACTTTATATAAAGAAATATTTTTAAATTCTTTATTTTCTTGCTCTGAAACCATTTTTACTTTCCATATTGTTTTCAATGTCTTCCTTTTTTCTTTAAACATTTCTTGTACATACTCTACTACAATATTTATAATGTGTTCATCCATTCTTTCTATTTCACCTTTTTCATTTTTTTCATCTTTCTCATTGCACTATCTTCATTTACTAATCTATTTAAATATGCAAATACTACTGTTTTTCCTTGCAAGAAATACATTTGCTTGAATAATAAAACCTTAATTTTCTCTGTATTTCTTCTATATAATTGTTTTTCTTTATCAAAATATCCTCTTATCATTATTTTGTAAAGCTTCCATTGTCTCTTTATATAATTTACATAACACATCTTTATAACATTTTTCTAAGATGCTATCATAGTAATGTGATCTTTACCTAACTGTATTATTAATCTCTTTTCTTCTATATCCCATGTTTTCTCATGTAACATTTTTTCCTTGTTTGTCCTTTATCTCTAGTCATATTGCTAGATGATCAGAAAAATATTTTTTCAATTATCTCTCCTTCTCTTATAGTTAATCTTTCTGATACTATGAAGCAAGCTATTTCAGTTCTGTCAATAGCCCTTCTGTAAATGCATGAAATTGTATCATAAGGTATTAATTTACCACATCTCATAACTTCTAACATTTTTTACATTGTTTCCTTTCTTTTTATGTTTGCCTCTTAAATCACAATTGAAATCTCCTGCCACTATAATATTGATATTTATCACTGCATAATTTAGAATTTGGTGAAATAAACATTCCCTTTTTTGCATGTAAAACAGGCATATAATGCCCTAATTCTATATACTTGCTCTTTCCATTTTAAATCCACAGTGGTTAATTTTCCTATTCTTATTAACGTTAGAGCTAATCGTTTCATTGTATTTCTACACAATACTATTCCAGAACACCAGACATTTCCCAGATTTCAACCCACCCCCATATTTTTTCTGTTTATAATCTTTTGTCATTTGTTATGAATCTTGTATCTTCTAGTACAATTACATCTACATCACATTTATTGCACATTTCTAACCCCCTGTCCTTATCACTACATTAATACTATTTACATTTACAGAAAGTAGTCTAAAATTATTACTTTCGTCTTTTCTTAACTTTTGTAGAAATTACAATTTTATTTTTTTATCCATTCCCTTTCTTTTTTCTTTTATACACACCCCTTTAAATTTTATTTTTCTAACTTTTACCCCATTACCAATTATATTTCTCTCCTTTTACTACTTTCCAATTTATATTTTCCTTATCTCTTATTTCAGAACATTATGCTAGTCCCTCTTTTTTATTTCTCTGTCTTTTTATCTAATTCTTTTTCTACTTCTAGCATGTCTAATGTGTTCTCTTTGTTGATTTTCTTCTCTTTTTTCTTCATTTTCATTATTATTGGTTTACATTTTACAATTCATCTGTAAATGGCCATTTTTTTTTACATTTATAACATTTCAGTTCATATTTTCTTGCATCATGACCTGCTTCCTGACAAATATAACATTTATTTTTATCACAGTTATTTATCGGATGTCCTTCTTTTACACGTGTGCACACACACACACACACACACACACACACACACACACACACACACACACACACACACACACACACACACAAACACAAAAATATATATGTTTTACACTGCCCCCAATATTTTATCACACCCTTATTTCCTTCAACATTTATCATACTTGGAATATGTACAATGTTGTCATCTTCTGTCTTTAACACAATATTACAGTCCCATCCACCAATCCATAAACCACTTTTATCATAAACCTTTGCAGTGTTCAGCATTTCTTTACATAAGTGTTTCAAATGTCCTTTCAAAGTCTCTCCTTCTACTTCTATTCTTCTTTTTTGTTTCCCTGTCAAATGTTTTATTACATATAAGTTCCAAAGACTGCATTTCTATTTCTTTTCATATTCCCAGGAAAATTTCCCATCGCATGAACATTCTCAAATATAATGTCACAAAATGTCTTTTTGTTTATAAAAATAAATGGTGTTGCCTCTCATGCTTTTACACCCAAAGGAACCATTAAGTTGTCACAAATATCATACATATCCAGCTCTTTTTCTTTTTTCTTTTGAATCCACATCGTATACTTCTTGGCCTAAATGCCATGTTCTTAATTTAATCTGTATTCTTTGAAAAAGCATATGTGCAATATATACATATTGCAAGGATTACTTGGAACAATTATCAGTCCTAGTTTGTAGTTTTTAAAAGTATAATTAATGTAAAAATAAAATCATATTCTTATTGTCCCAATTTATTGTATGTGACATATGATGCCTCTAACAATCTTTTTATATTTTGTCTCTTACCCCATCCCATATCTCTGTCTTTATTTTCATATGTGTGCTCATGACATTCTGATGTCATCAATTTCTGACAACTGACAGAGATGTAGGCCAATCAGTGTGGTACAGCCTACCACCCCTCAAACGGCTGCTGCATTGACACACAGCACATCTGGGATGCAACCTGGCAGTACTGCCTCTGCAACCCTTGTAACACCTAGGCCCTAGACATCAAGTAGTATTACCATGGAAGCTGATGCAGTGGTACATTCTGGAAGTATTGGTGGAGATGGTGATTTTGTCATCCCAAGGAGATTCCAGGTATGGTGCATAATGTTGTAGAAGGTATCATTGGTGCACACCTCAACTGTATGATGAAGATGCTCAATGGAATGTTGATAAAACAAAAATGTCAAGCACCCTAACAGGAAGCTGATGGAAGGGAAAGTGATGACAGTTCTGAGTTTGAAGACTAGATTCTCACAGTCCCCATGCTTTACAGGCATGGGCCTCTGATGTTCCTCTCTATCCCCAATCATTGTATCCCCCAACCTTTTGTATACCTCACCATACCTGTCTCTGTCTTGCTGTGCCTGTAACTGTTTTTATGTGGGAAAAACTACACAACAGTTAACAAAATGTATTTTAGAACATCTAGGTAATATTCATGATAGAGTTTTTACTAATGCATTGGCCAGTCATGCACCTTCAACAAGATATATTCTTTTTTATTTTAGGATCTTACAAGTAGCAGTACTCAGCAACTGGAGAGGTAATGTTAATAATGAAGTGGAAATGCTTGAAGCTAAATTGATTATATCTTTACAGGCACATAGGCCTCCAGGCTTAAACTTTGGAATTCCTGTCAGACCAGCCTTAAGAGGCAGTGATCTTTGCTAATTGTTGTATTAATGCAAATTGTTGATTGGTTGCATTTGCTTTTTTCTCCTTTTATATAGAATGTGTTTTGTGATTTTATTCTTGTTTTGGATCTGAGGAAGTGGTAACCCTGCAAAAGCACCAATCCTTGGAATAAAAACACCTTTTGGACTCTTGTACTATTTGTTTCTTGGATGGCTGTGTTGATGTTCTCATATTTGCATTTTTTCTATTGACTACTTTAGTTTGAGCAACCTTTAGTAGTTGTTATCACTCTATTTTTGTTTTTTTGTTTGTACTGTGTGTCTGCACCCACTTCATCACCTACCCTACTATACCTGAACCCGACATACCTTGGCCAACATTCCTTTCTTACTGAAACAAAATCAAAAAATAAACACCTGTACTACATAAGGAAATATTATTCCATATATAGCTCTCCACTTCGCACATGTGTTTTGTCGACACACTTGATTTGGTCCAATTGACAATACAACATGATCTTTGTTGAGGTGACAGTCCAAACAGAGACAATATTCTATACATGTTCATTTTACACTGTTGAAGAAGTGGATAGCAAAGTTTTTTTCCCTTCCCTCCTGAAAATTCCTATATTGCTTCCCTTTTGTTCTTCCCCCTGCTCTCACCCTATTTCACCACTTTCCTATCTACGCCATTGTCACTCCTTTAATCTGGTCAAAAAATAGAATCACACACCACACACATCAATAATAAATCCATAATAAAGGCCTTCACTTTCTGTCCTGTGTGTTTGTGTGTAGTCTGGCATCGTGCATGAATGCTGAGTGACAGTGAATGGCTCGTCATATCCTATCGCATAGTATGGTTATTCCACGTAATGCTGCTTAAACTCACTGCACTAAAGTAACACACAGTTAAAGCAGATTAATGGCATTGATGTTAAATAATTCTTATCATATTTATTTAGACAATGAATGTATAAAAAATGCTTATCTGTATTTGTACTATTGACATCATTCAATTGAGTGGTGTTAATTTTTATACAGTACTTCACAATAGTCATTCCCCTCACATTTGCAAAAAGTATCACATTTAATTATTTAATGCCAACCTGAATTCATAAGTAAAAAAATATAGTGAGCTAGCTGGATTCAAATCCTGTATCATTTATGCTCAAAAAAAATCATGGCTGTTATACCTGCTGCCACAGAGACCGCTAGACAGCAGGTGTTTTTCTTACACTCTGTACTGTCCAAAGTGCTGACTAGCATACCTCTCAGGGGAAAGCAGTACTAATAGGCCTTCATGTCATTAAATTCTTGACCCAACATTTGCTATATAAACTACATTACGAACACCATATTATCTCTCAGCTATTTCTACCATAGCTGATATACATAAGTACTTCTTCTCATGTTCAAGTAGTAGTCATGAAATGCAAATCTCACATGTGCAAACACTTTGCCGTCGATTGCGAAAACCAGCTGCTCAGCAATGTGCTGTGAAAATAGCTGATTGGTATGAATTAGTATGTTTACTGCTCACTTAACAGTCATCCCATAATAATCTATGTAAAACCGCAACTAAAGCGAAGGCACTTGTTATTGCCTGATCATGCGTTTACTCAGACTTATGTCTGCCCTGCACCCATATTGAGAAACAGCTGCATATGCCTCATTTCTGTTACATGTATTCCTGAAAGCTTTTTGCATCTAGTTGAGAAGCTGTCATGTAAAGTATACCTACACAATGGAAACACAAGAGAACATACAAAATCTACACTTTGTACACCACTCTCATAAAAGGATATGTTACCCACATCAGATAATAATGATGGCATCCACTATAAAGACCAGTATAACAAGGCAAAAGCATACTTCAGGGATGGTGCAGTTATTAACTACTGTATTCTGTGGATGGGAACAACATACTTCCATGAGGGTTATCTCACCACAACAACCACATTATATGTGTCTCTATGTATAAGTATATGTGCATAATCAGAAGAACTTGAGTCTGTATATTACTGCCATCAATCCAGTCCCATGCATAACAAATATGTTTACACTTGTACCTACAGAGCCATTTCATACAGGCCTCCCAACATCTTCTTCCAAACATTTAACCGTGATGTCGGAAGTATAAATTGTCTAGAAGCAATGTAAAAGTCAGACTTATGCTTTGGTGCATGCATTAAGTAATGAGTTCTCTAACTTGTGTAATTAGTAAGGTAGGGGCTCTTATGTCACTGCAGTCAACTCGTGTATGTGTAGAGAGAAGTGCATAAGTCTGTATTATACTATCAGCAATCTAGTCCCATGAAAAACAACTATTTTAACATGACATTTCATACAGGCCTCCCAACATCTTCTCACAAAATTACACTGCTGATGTCATTAGCTATTAATTGCTGCCTGACATTGAAATAGGCAGAATTGTCCTGTGGTGCTTGCATTGAATACTGTGTTTAGTAGATAGGCAGGGGTTCTAGCCTCACTGAGTTCCACTTGTGAGTGTATATGTGTGTGTTTGTATCCAAAGAAATGGATGGTGCCAAAAAAAAACAATAAAACTGATAACAAGCACCTTGAATCAAAGGTGGCAACCGGCTTTAATAATAAAGAATGAATTACACGAATATTCGGCTTAGTCAAAGCCAGTACAGTATAAAAACACACATAAGTAAACAATAATTAACGTTCACAATAAGAATCCCGTTTTCATCTACAACTTCATCAGATACCCTATAAAACAACCCTCTGAGATTTTAAAGATTCCTTAATTAACTTTTGCCCAATAGAATGCATTGCCTAATTAGTTATATAATCAATTGTCTTGCACATTCAAAATTTTAAAAAGACAGTCCACACTACATAAAAACTTGTACAACATGAATTCACATAATAAACTAATAAAACAATTTTCAATGTCCCTATCTGATAAAATATACTTGCTTGTTAAAGCTATAATACAATAAATATATAATTGTAAGTGTATAATATCTTAAATAACATTCTAATAATTCCCTCTATTGATAAAATCAAGTAACTCTACTAAAATGCACTTTTTTTTAAACTTTTAAAATACTTAGTAGTTTTTCATAAGTCATATTTTCTTGTGAATTGTAGTTTCTAAAGTTTGGCTGATCTTAATTTCAACACTGAGAGCAGTGAAATCATGTCATTAAGACCTGGAACCCTAGTAGCTTCCAATACCAACTGCCAAGATGAGAAAGCCTGGTATTAATCCAGGCAAAAGCGCTTGATGTCAATTTTATTATTTTTTGTCCAATACAATTTTATGTTAGCTATTCTGGACGTTTTCACTTTTCCCTAGCCATTGGATTTACATCCTCAAATTTAATTTTCAGATGAACAGTTTTAAATCAGCCATTGTTTTCACCACATTGATTTTAAACTCTGGCACATACTTAAGACCTTTTCTGAATAAAGTTACATGAGATGTGCCCATCTGCAAGTGACTCAAGTAAAAATCTTGAAACTACTAACATTGCATGTCTTTTTTCAAAGTCATTGTTGACATGTTTTTTCTTGGTGGGTTTGTGTTTCTTTTTTCTTCTTCTCTGCTTCTATTTCTGTTTCAGAAATACTCCTTTGGGCCTCCATTCCCAAAGTTTGATTCCTCAGTCTCTCCGATCTGCAAGGCCCAACCTGGTCCAAAAAATTCTCATTAGCACAAGGACCCAAATCACCCTGATTGGGGGCTTCATCTTCACAATCATCCTCTCCATGATTATCAGTATTATTTTGATAAATAGGATTTGGGGGGCTGTTTCGATGAGATTTGTCCTAGCTTTTCTTATTACTAGGGGTAAGGTATGTTAGATTAATCCCATATTCTCTTTTACCTATAAGGAACTTCTGTTTTCATTCCTTATTTCTTACAGCTATATTATCAACCTTCTTAAAAAATATAATTGTAATCTGATGAAAAGCATCAAACAGTAAATCTCTTGTAATATTAGCATTGAAAGTCTTGCTTTCTAAGTCAAATCTGCTTAACTTCCGCTCATTTTCTTTAATAATTAACCTCATTAAATCACAACCTGTGTGGTCAAACAACTCTAAACGTTCAGTGTGAAAAACAAAATTTGGCACTATCCCATGGGGTAATTTCTAAAAGAATTGGTAGAGGCTGAACCCACATAGAGTTATTACCATTATAGGTCTAATATTACAAAATGTGGGAGATGTAAAACTTTGCAGATTCATAAATGATGGATCTTATGTCAGTGTAAACAGAACTATTAGTTGTCCTGGACACATCAGTTGTGACAGGGGCTAGTGTATTTAGCCACCTGTGTCTCCTGTACATCTATTTATGTCAGCAATACTAAGAGAAAATTAAAAGATAGAATTTGTGAACACATAAGAGACATTAAAATAGGAAAATCACTAATGTTTTATACAGACACTCAATGGTTTGTGACAATTTTAATAAATTTCTTTTTACCGCTATTGATAGAGTAATTCTAAACCCTAGAAGAGGTGACATTGAAAATCTCTTACAAAGAGTTATGTTGGCAAATTAGATTAAATGCCAGCCAACCACCAGGGTTGAATGATAATCTTTCTTTAAAAAAGTGTTTTAAAAATAAAATATTCAGATCAATATTCTACAAAGTTCTCATTCAACCATCACAGTGTCACTTACAGTATGGCACAGGTGTGCATGAGTATACTCACCATCATTAAATGCCCTGTGACATACATCAATAAAAATTCATACTAATTACATGGGCACATAAACCTTTCTTCATCCTCAAGTTGTAATGCTGTGATATACACAAAAATATTGTGTTTTCATTCAATTGCAGCCTTGTGGAATTCTTTGTATGTGCCACTGTGTTGCTGTTCCCAAGGATTATTGAGGTGGTCACTAGCACCATTGTGTGAATATCAGCATTTGTGTCAGTAAATGTTTTACACCAGCCACAACCAACTCATTTGTAACATCTACTTACATGTTATCAGGCTGCTGAAACACAGCTTTCCAATGAAAAACATATAAGCATTACGTTGTACAATTGATGTAATTACATGACATTGGTAGAGTTGCATGACTGTGTGAACAGTACCACTGTGTGGCATGTGATGCATAACCAAGGATGTATTCGGAGGTGTTGTCATAAATCATCTATTTTAAATAAGTGCAAAGTGTTAAGGGAGATGCACAACTAAACTCAAAACTGTTTGTAGATGCCAACAGCCATACTCAATCAGGGAAATAGGCAATTTGCTAGCTGACAGTGTGTCTCACACTTCACACCCATGTCACCACTAGCCATTAGCCACAGTATCCATGCAAACATTACTCAGTTTGTCTTCTCAGGAGAGCAGCTTATCCGTGCACTGTCTAAGGCTAAAAACAAAGGATCGATGGTCCCTGACAACATCCCAGGTTGTCTATAACGTGACCTACAACCTGACCTATCAGACACAGTTGGATCCCTACTTAAATACAGCCTCCAGACAGCCTATGTTCTTCAAAAGAGTGTACAGCTACAGTCATCCATCTGAATGGGGGTGGGGGGGGCATAACCTGATACAGGGACTTAGAGACCCATATTCCAGACACTTATCATCTTGGGCCTTATCAAAAAGGACATTGGTAATCTCCAGATTATGTACCAAACCCACATTTGATTTGTTAAGGCTGCATCATGTCTGTTAAATCTGGTTGATGTCTTCAAGGTCAACAAGGACATGCATGAGGAAAAGAGTGTCATCTCGTGTAACTTGATCTAAAAAGGCATTTATCAGAAATTCACACTCAAGTATTACAGAGAAACTGTCTCAAGTAGGTGTAATCACCTACATCACCAAGCAGTTAGACAAATCGATAACACACAGGACACATAATGTTGAAGCATGTGAAGTCACCTCTAGGTAGAGTTCAGTGACCAGGTCCATACCTCAGAGTTCTGTACTAAACCCTTTCCTGTACAGTATTTAAGTCTCAGAAGTCAAGACAAACTTAGACATTATTTGTTTAACCATCTTTGTGGATGACTACAATCTGTGGGCAATCACTGAATCCAAGAACACTTTTGATATACTGCAGAATGTATTATTATACAAAAATGATTGTTGCCAGAGCCATGGAGACACAATATATGAACAAAAAGCATGACTAGTTCCTTTTGAAAGCAAATACACAAGCTAATTACAATGCAGACAGTACACCCCTATGAGCAGACCAAGTGTTACGTGACCTGGGTACTCAGGCAGACAGCATGAGGAACCTCCACCAGCATGTGCCAACAGTGGTGACAAATCCCTTACTATAGCATGTATCCTGAGAATGGGCAGGCCATCCACATCAAAGGAAATTATAGTCCCTGTCTTCTCAGCCCTAATAGCACCAATAATTGAGTATAATGCATCTTTTTGCGTGTACCTCACCACACATCTTCCAGGAATGATTTGCTTAAGTGTAGCATATTTGCCAAAGTGAGCTTCCACACATATTTTTGTTCATAGATAAGTATTCTTTGTGATGCATAACCACTAGGAGTTGACAGTGCAGACTTCCCTTCAGGGTGTTATACAAGATACATGTATGATACATCTTCTTATGATGCACCCAGTAAATACACAGCTCACTGACAACATTGATGGCATAGGTTACATTCGTCCAAGTGTGGATTGTAGCATATATGTGTCATGCAAACCTTTCTACTACCCAAGATTGTTTCTAATTTAAGCTACAGGTGTAATAGTGATTCTCTTAACACCTCTCAAAAGTGGTCATTTTGGGGAAGTGTGCTTGCTTTTCCATGCAGATTACCAACAACCGTTACAGTAGTACAAGTGTGTGCATGCGCAACATGCTAATAAGTCATCACATGTTTTATGTCACCGATACAGATTAATGGTGGTATTATCCTGTTATTGTCCACGATTGTGTATCCTTCAGTCGACTGATATCCATGAGCCCGTTGTTTTGTGCCGCAACTTGTAGAGACCTATACTGATACTACATTTGTATTTAAGTGACTCATTTGCAACATCTTCACAATATGCACATGCCTTCTGTTACATATACTATCCTTGCTAAATGTCCTGTCCAGTGATCATGATTGCTTATATCACTGTGGCCCTTGTTAATAAACACACTTCCCCAGACTGCTATCATTGTAATGATAACCTTGATGATTAACACCCCAATCCTTTATTTCAGAATGGCAAAAACAAGTTTGTACTATACTTTGCAATGAGTACACTTTCCTATGTGTTAGTAATGCATTCACTGCCTTAAATGAAACCCTGGTAGTCATTGTGGCTGTCCTTGCAATCCCGCAGAACTAGTTTGCTTGTAGGTAAACATGTCTGCGTGTCTGAATCTGTTTGTGCTGCTTCACATGGTTTCCCGGCTGGCAGCATGGTTGCTGGCCATCAAACCCTGCTTGTATCCATGTAAGTATGATGTGCATGGCCAGCATGCATATGCAGTTAGCAGTGCTGCTCATCATGCAGAGACATAACTCTGTATGGGCTTTAAACTAAGCCTATACAGAGTTTATTTAATAGGGTTAGTGACCTAGCAGCTATATGCAAATATGGCATTTCAGGTACTGCACATTTTACAAATTAAATTAGGTAAAATACATTCATGGTTCAATAAACATTCATATTTCTCAACATTTAAGAATGTTTTGATGATGTGACTAGGCCATCCATGTTAACGGTGTAATTAATTACTTTATATTAGTTGGCGATTGCATGGCTACTTGACATATATTCATTAAGGCATCTTTGTAACAGTAACATAAAATGCAGTTATACTGTTTATTTCATTTTTTTTTATTTCTTTTTTAGACTGGCTAAATGAACCCTACAGAAATGTACATTTAAATCATAAGTGGGCATGCTGATGATTAAATACTTGGAACTTGAGTTTATACAATAGTTTAGTTCTTATGGCAAGCATATATCTATTGTCAATCTTATGCCAATCCAGCTGTAGTTTTCTTATCTGAATGTTCACTTGCTGACAGGGGAATATTAGTAGAAAGTTGTAGGTGAGTAAAGTTCTTTAGCAAGTTTAGTAGGTTCCATCTAACAGCTATCATCAATTTAGGTAATCAGGAAACATGTAATAGAAACATCCTAGAAGGTCATTGCCTGAATCAATCTGTTCTTTACTCAACTACATACCTTCCTCGCTTCCACATGTAGTAAACTAGTTCCAGACTTGAGTCATGTTCCAAGACACCTTCAACAGCTGAATAATTTTAGCTAAATCACCAGAGCTAACTTCTACCACCCTTAGTCTTCTCATACATGCAATGCAGCCTGTATGCTTAACTCTATGATTATGTTTTAGATGACTGTAGCTTTATTCCTAGACATTTAAACCTGGAGTCTGTTACCTATCCTACTCGCATTCTAAGTCTGTACAGATGAAGGGACTAGCTAGACTTCATCTGTGTTTATTGTGTTACCACAAGATTATTACACTGCATCATCCAACAAACAATGATGAAATAACATCTTATACATTGTGACACTGCTGTTTTTATCTGCATTACATTCCCCTGACTAACTGGTAAAACGGGAAAAATGAGTGGGACAGATAAATGCGCACTGTCCAAATATCTGAGTATGCAGTTCAGGGGAAAATTATTTGTCATACTTAAGCTTGCCTACTGCTAGGCATGATATAGAAATGAAAATTCAGTTATGGTTCACTAATCATATCTTCCATTGGCGTCCTATTTATCTTCTAAACAAATTCTTTGGGTTCACTTCAATTTTATCAGTGCCTGAAAAAAGCCAACCTTACAAGCAGGTCTGAGCTTACTTCCTGCTATTACCATGTCCCACTGTTTCCCTCCGTAAAAATAACAAGCTCTGTATTTTCAGCATTGTTTTTCCTAACTAGGCTTTCCCTTTTGGTTTTCTTTGAACTCCTGATGTAAATCGCTGTAGACCATCTCAATGTTTTCTCTATCATGTCCATGTTTGGAGCCATTTCTCTTTTATCCTCCCACTGATAAATGTTTCCTTTTGATATTCTCCCCGCATGTTTTTATTCTTGTACTTCATAACCATGCCCCTCCACTGCTTCCCATGTCTAGTTCCATTCTTTTCTTCTGATATTATCCTTGTAATGTTTGTTTTTCCATGTTTTGTTATCCTGTATTTAGACATTTGCCCTCCTCTCTCCCTTTGTCTTTTACTGTTTCTGAGTCACTATTCCAAAGTGTCTGTTATCACATATCTTAAAAAAAATCTGATTGCCCCTATCCCCCTTGTGTCTCCTAATTTTCAGTCTTCCAACTGTTCTTAGAGTCTTCCCACAAACTGCCAGGCTCTCATTATCTGTTTGCAGGACTTCATCTCTAGCTAACATAGGTATGTGCATTAATAAGCATTCAACGTTTAGATTAATCTTTATCCTCACTACATAGTCTTTATTTCTTCATTTCCTTAATAGTCATGAGACATCTTCTTCTGGTTTCCTGTAGTTTATTTCTCTAATTTTCACTACTGTTCCTAATTTGCTGTCCTGATTAAACTCCATTCTACACTACTTGCACATTTTTCTTTAGCTTGCACTATATTTCTGCAATATCACCAGTCCTGAACTGTGTGCAGTACTAATCACATTACTATTTCCAGGCACACTGTAAGCAGAATGCAATCATCTGCAAGAAGGAAGACATCCTGCTTCCACTTCATGTCCTGCTTTATTTTAAGGCTGTGTTAAAATCTATGCTTAGTGCCTCCTTTGTGAGTATGAAGAGGGTTGGTGACAGTGGACTGCAAATGATTGCTGTACACTGCCTGGATCAGGTGCTTATATTCATCCCGTCACTCACATCAGGTTTTAAGAAAAAGCCCCATAACAAAGAGTCAATTTCTTTCTCTAGTCAAAAAAGACTGATCCAAACACTTTTTTCATTTGCTTCCATCATGTTTCTCCAAATATTCAATACTTGCTAACAGCTGCCCTGTAAAAGAATTCCTCCCAGAAATCCAACACGCCTATTTCAGGTAAATTTTTGGAGGATCCCCTCCAGACTGCCTGCAAATTCTTTTTGATAGGAGTTTCTTACCAACATTTGCTATTGATATTTTCTCAAGTGCTGCTGCGTTCATTATATCTTATTTAGGCATCAGCATCATCTTTTGCTTTCCTTTTCCGTTTACAAGATTTGGTCGGGCGAGAAAAGATTTCAGTGTAATCTCACCAAGGAAGAAAACACTTTATTTCAAAAATTGAGGTCTGATAATAGTATGCACATTACGACCCCTGATAAAGGGGTGAGGGGTGGGATAATTATTTTCAACACTGAGGATTATTCTAATGTTATGCAGAAATTTTTATTTGATGAGAAAACTTACATCCAAGTTTCAAGGAATCAGATTGATATATCTTATAAAAGAGTAGATTCCTAATTGAAAGAATACATTTTGAATCAGTGGATAAGTTTTAAAATCTTTAAATTTTTATTAAATACTAATCCCACAATCCTCTCAATTTTTGGAATCCCAAAAATACATTAACATGTTGAAGACCCCCTCCCCCCATTCAGACCAATAGTTTCAGCTAATGGATCTAAGACACAGTAGTGGTGGACAAATGGGTAAAACATGTGATCATGAATATTCCACATTTAGTTAAGGATTCATGAGAATTTCTAGGACAACTTAAAAATTATGTTTGGTGCAAAGATCTCACATATTAACTGTAGACATCAAGGATATTTTTTTGGTAATTGCCAAGGATTGGGTTTGGAACTTTTTGAGGAAACATTATTTACATGTTCTGGGTTGAGTCACGACCAAATTACACTTGTTAGTGAACTCATGGCATTAATATTAGAGAACAACTTTGTGTTTTTTGAAGGGGAATACTTTCAATAGATTAAGGGTGTAGTTATGGGGGCTGCCTGTGCCCCTGTATATCCAACATAGTAATCCTGGGGTGGGAACATAGATATGTGTTCAGTTGTGAATTCTGGAGCAACATTCATTTATATATAAGATTTTTGGGTGATATCTTCATCTTATGGAGGGTTTATAGGAATGAGTTGGACTGTATTATAAATTATTTAAACAATACAACTAATTTTTTTGAATTCACCTATGAATGTAATTTGTCCAGGATTAACCTACATAGATACTAGCATTTCCCACACTAGAGAGTGTTTTAAATCAAACATCTACTACAAAGATACCTTTTGTAACTCAAAGTTACAGTTTTTGAGTAGCCACCCAATGTCACAGAAATGGAGTGTGGTTAAGGGGTAGGCTATCCGAGTAGCTAGAATGACATGCCATTTTTCGGACATAAGGGATGAGCTACTGAAAATAGGGCATATATTCTTTGTGAGAGGATACCCTAAAAAAATGGTGGAAGACATTATTGAAGAAGTGTATGCAGAATGGGAGTTGTGTTAAATACAAATCACTTCTATGTATGGTCTTAACAACAACAACAAAGTTTCTGCTACCTCAACTAACTTTGAAAATGCGTATATAATACAATGCAATCACTTCTTGAGAGAAATAAAAATGTTATCAAGAAGATCTGAAATATTTTTAAAGTGAATCAAGAAGTTTGTAGAACATTGGGTGGTGAACCCTTGTTTATTAACAAAACTTGTGCAAACATCAAGAGACTTTTAGAAACTAAACCCACTATGCACAGCAGTGGGAATGGCACAAAGGCCTGTGGTTGTTGCAACCAATGTGCATATATTTTTAAGGAGGCTGAGATCACCCTGGACAATACAATGTGAAGTAAAATTGTGCTCAGGAAGAGCAATTGTCCTACAAGTAGAATAGTTTACCTGGCAAAGTGTGAAAGATGTGTTAGTTTTTATGTGGGGAAAGCTGAACGAGATTTGAAAAATAGGATTTATGAGCACCTACACGATATTAACAATAAAAGGAAAAGTGATGCTTTATTCAAACATTTCCTTGAATTTAAAAATTTAAGAAATTTACTTTTGGAATTATATTACAAATGAATATGAATCCCAGAGCAGGCAATGGGAAATATGTTTTAAACAAGAGGCAACTACAGTGATGACTTAGATTAGCTGCAATGTTCCCTCCTGGGATAAATGATTCTATTCTATAGCATCTGTGCTGAAGAAAAGGCTAACATGCTATAACATGCAAGAAACATTCTTCATTGTATATGTAAACATTATATTACCTGACTTTTTCATTTATGGGGAATGGCAATAATTGTATATAGTTGTATAAATGGGAAATGTTAAAAGAAAATCGGTTCTTATTTTCATTTTTATTTTTTACTTCGGTTTTGTTTCCACACTTTTTCCTACTGGCCATTTTCAAGTGTTGTACTTTACGATATCCATTTGGTTCATGTATGGTGGTGCTGTGGTAGCGTTGTCACCTCACAGTAAGACGCTGTCCGGTTTGATTCTCAGCTAGAGCGTCTTCTGCTTGGACACATGCATGAATGGGCGTACCTTCGTTGAAGGTTGTACATCAGGGCTGGTAACTCGGCATGTAAAAATCAACTACCAATCATCAGCAGACCGGAGTTCCGCTGTGGCAACCCCTAACTGGGAAAAGCCAAAAGACGCAACAACATTAACAGGAACTGGTTGATGTTCTAGCAAATGGTGAACACTTGAGGGATATTTAAATTGTTCTAAAAATTATATAAAACATATTCTGATGAAGTTCCTGGTTTGTAGGGACAAAGGCACTTAATATTGTGTTCTATTTATGATTTAATTAAAGGTGGATTTTAACTTGGAGGACCCTCTGTTGGATGTGTTTTTCTTTTATTTCTTACTAACATAATGTGTAAGATGGTTAATGGCAAGGGTATTGGTAGGTTTAGCACTGGCACAGATGGGGAAATAGTAGAGCAGGGATGCTTTGCCCCCCCCACAACACCTTAGTTGTGAACTAATCAAAACTCTAATGCTATATATTGCTTACTAAACATCCTTCCCTACAAGTACCAGTAAACTAGATATATGTACACTTACCAGAAATTAAACACAAATTAAAATCTATCCCCTTGCCTAGCCCATACTCTATCCCTAACTGGAATATACTCACACACAAAAATACATACACACACACACACACACACACACACACACACACACACACACACACACACACACACACACACACACACACACACACACACACACACACACACACACACACACACACAGATGAACTCTGTTCCAGTGGTGTGGCCTTTGCCATACTATAAGTTTTCAGCATTAGTACCACTCCCACATACTATGATCAATATTCCTTATTTCCAGTTGTTTCTACTGTCAGGAACTAATGTCATGGTCACTCAGCTGTATAAAAAAAAGGGGGGCGGCAGAATTAAGTTATAGTTGATGTCTGGCAATTCAAAAATATCACTGATGATTCTTATATCAGGAAGTGTACATGGTAAAAGAAGCACTTGACCGAAGAGGTGAAACACCCACCCTGCCCTCTTCCACACAGACATATATGTATAAACAAAAAAAAATAGTCATTAACACCAAAACTGCCCTTTTAATTACACAGGTTAACACATTTATCTAAAATAGGACATAGATTCAAACCAACATTTTACAGCCTTATGTGTATATATATATATATATATATATATATATATATATATATATATATATATATATATATATATATATATATATCTATATATATCAAAGTATCATATGATCAACTTTTATCATATGATCAACTTTTATCAATGAAAAAAATACTTTATATATATATATATATATATATATATATATATATATATATATATATATACACACACACACACACACATATATATATATATATATATATATATATATATATATATATATATATATAAACACATTAAAATAAATGAATGAATGGCAAGCCATTTCTTATATTTCTTAAACCTTCTGACTCTAAATCCGTATTTTATACTAATAACTTCATTGATCCCTGGTTGCAAATAGGTTCCCAATCATATTTGCCACTCCATTTCATTCTTATTTAAATTATTTTCCACATATCTTCATTTTTCATCAGCCATAACTCTATCTATCTATCTATCTATCTATCTATCTATCTATCTATCTATCTATCTATCTATCTATCTATCTATCTCTTCTTATATTGATTATCATCTGACTCCTGTATGAGGCATTTAACTGTTCTTTATTTAATTCTCACATATACTTTTTTCCTGTTTTAACTATTTGAAATACAGGAAATGTTGACACTTGGCAACATATACAATATCCTCATGGTTCCAGTTAAAATGGTATTTAGTCCTATCAGTATGTTCATGTAAATACTAGAGACCTTATTTTATATACCTGCAAACCCTACAAAAACATACAAGTCCCTTTTCTCTTCTTGTCACAATGTTCCTTGCTTTCATACCACTTGTAGCTTTCAACACACACACCTGCACACATACACACACACATACACACACACACACACACACACACACACACACACACACACACACATATATATATATATATATATATATATATATATATATATATATATACTTACATGGTCGACATTTCACAAAGCCGAAGACCATAGGGCCAAAACCATATGTTTGACTTTTTAAATGTCAATCATGTAAAAAAAAGAAAAAAACAACAATTACTAACCTAAACATTGCTAGCAGGGGGGCAAGCCCCCATGCACCCCCACACCCCCCAAAACTTAAATATACCAACTCCAAGATTGCACTACATTGCGGAAGATGGAAATCTTTCCATTCTGCACTGTACGGAGAGATGTACGATCATATTGTCTTTGGCCATATGGTCTTCAGCTTTTTGAAATGTTGACCATGACACACACATATATATATATATATATATGTGTGTGTGTGTGTGTGTGTGTGTGTGTGTGTCTATACAGAGAGAAAGAGAGAGAGAGAGACAGAAATTATCAACTTGTAGTTGTAGCAGTCAAGCTTTCAGAAATTCAGTATATATCATAAACTTGAGAAACAAATTTGTGATCCCATGAGCATCAACAAAATCGCAATCCTTGTTTTCTTTTCTTCACTTTTTATTCATTGTTGTACTCCATGTAATCCATTTTTGATTTTTTGTCATCTCTGTGTGGTCCTCATGCTTTTATCCAATTCCTCAACTGACTACTACAGTATGTTTATCATGTTTGTTTCCATTAAAGACTACTATTACTTTCCATCTAAGACTCTTTTGATCATTTTTGGCCCTCTGTTTTGTTTAATATTGTATCCAGTCTTATAAGAAAAATGCTGTTTGCATTTTTTTTGTCTCCAATACACTATGAATATTCAGCAGCTAGTTATTCTGTAAAGGAAAGCATTTCACAAATCACTCCTGCATAAGGAGAAAACCCAGAAAGAAAAACTGGATTGTAAATACAGAAAATGTATACTGCTATCAGTTCATTAAATTTGCAATGAAGTAAAATGTGACAGGTAAACTATGGTCTGCATTAAGTACCTTTATCAATAATCAGCTTATATGCTTCTAACTATTATCACTTAAACTATTACCCTTTAACCATTGGGTAAACCATACACCAGGGTGAAATGACTGTATGAAGTTTAAGGTATTTAGATGTAGGAATTAACAGGTATTCTGTTATGGCAGCTAAGGATATGTTCAAAGAAACTGAAAAAAAACTACAAAAATCTGAAACTGGAAGCTGTTAACTATGGATATGGAAAGGAAGACACATGGCGGGAAAGGGATTATAGTCCCGTTAGATTTATACACATGTCAGGCATATTTTTATCAACCAGAAGAGAAGGTGTTGATGATGATTAATAAAGAGTTGGATTAATTTACTTGGGAAGGGATGATGGGAAGAGCTAAGTGAGTTAATCTGATTCTCCCCATAGACCAAGATGGTTTGTGATTACCTGAGCTGAACGGTACTTTAAAGTTACTCAGTTAAGGCTCATATATACAACATAAGCAGAATGTTATCAATCAAAGTGCAAAGGGATGATGAAATGGTGGGAGTCTAAAAATAAGGTGAGAGTAGGATTTAGATACTGATAATTAATGAGAGTAGTGACAACCATGCAGAAAATGATATTCATAGAGTTGCAGAAAGTATTCAACAAAATAAGCCAACACAGCAATGTTTTTGGCCAGTAGGAATGACTGCAAGCAGTGGTTTAGAAAATAGACAAGAGCAAGGTGGATCGTACAGAAGAAACAAAATTGGTTTATATATTACAATAAAGCCTACCCCAACTTGTCACTATGGGTACTGGGGGACTAACACTCTTGAACTAATTCTGACAACCCTGGTATTATTGACAACTTCATAATTGGAGCACCCCTTGGAATTTCAGATCAAAACTCAATGATGCTTCAGTTAAAAAATACAGACTCCTGTGCTAAAGTTTCATAAAAATACAATTATGAAATAATCAATTATATGACCTTTAAGAATCAATACACTTAACAGATGGGCACTCATGTTTATTGAATCACAAAGTACATTTTGGATACATAACTTTGCATGACTTACTTCTTAATAGCCTTGAATCCACAGTTACTTTTAAGCATGGTTCACATAAAAATGCATTTCCTCCCTGGTGGAATTTGGATCTTCATAAACTACATAAGAAAAAAGCAAAAAACAGGTTTACCTAAACAAAATGTCCTACATGGACCAGCTCAAAGCTCTGTCACTATTCTTGGTATCCTACTGACTGCTAAGTGGTGACCTGTGTCTGGCATACAAAGCATCCTCTGACCCATTACTGATGGATTTACTGCATATGATAAAGTCAAATGGCATGAGAAATGCTCTGTCTGGGGATCTAAACCTCTTCTGTAACATCAACAGAACATTTGGGGGGACAAGTACATTTTGCACAGCATACCACTGCTGTGGAACAGACTCCCCATTGAAATAAAAACAAAGTTCATTTTTGTCCATCTTCAATCACAACTTAGATCTGTGGATTGGAAACAGAAAATTTACCCCATGGCTGCCCCCTGTACTACTAATGGTCAGAGGCAGTTCCTAAATGCTATATCCCATGCATGGGTCCCTTAAAATTATCTATGGCATGATCCCAGGTATTCTCATTAGGGGTAATATATAATTATCAATCAAGAGATGGGAAAAGCCAATCTATAACCAATTGGGATAGGATGTTTCAAGCATAAACAGGAAAATTGTCTTGGCTTAAAATGACCTGCAAGCCTAGTTCTTACCTATGAATCTATAAATGCCTTGAAAGATGCATTACTGAAATATTGAGGAAGAATAAGACAGATAGTGGCCCTTTGGACTTAGAGCAATATGGTTTTATAAAGGGTAGATTTACATTGACAAGCTTATTATGTTTTTATTATAAAATTAGTAAGGCCCTGTTTAAAATCCACCTCTGGGCATTTTTTTCTGGCTATACTACTCAGGCAAGCTCCTCGTGGTCCTGTAGAGTGGTCCTAGCTACAGAGAACTCAGAAAAGCAACTACTTTCTTGATTTAAGTATCTTTGCTGTTTTTTTACTTGAAATACCTTCTCTAGCTTACCCTAAACAAGCTTAAACTGTTTTATTAGCTGGTTGCTGCATTATTTAATATCTGCACTTAGTTATATTTTAGTCAAAATTGGTCAAAAGTTTGTTTGTTTGTTTGTTTAATTTAACTGTTGAGGCTGCCCACTAAAGTGTGCTAGCCTGTGTAACTGATTTATTACTGTTTCTGCATTTTCTGTGTGTTTTCTATCTAAAAACAAAAAAAAAAATAATCCTTGTTTTCCCACCTCTCCTCGACTAGTTTAGACCAGTTTACAGGCTTTGCTGTATTCTGGGCTGTGGTGTAGTTCCTGTGTTGTCCATTACCTTACTTGGATAGAAGGAAGTTTCTTTGCTCACCAGTGGGAGTGGGGAGCCTTGAGCAGCCTACCTGTCCCTGTAGAAAGTGACCTCAGCACAAGAGCTGTAGTAATTGGTTGTTTTGGACCATTTCTAGCTCTTTTGAAGTTCCCTGTTTAAAATCTGCCTCTGGGCAGTTTTCTGGCTATACTACTCAGACAAGCTCCTCGTGGTCCTGCAGAGTGGTCCTAGCTACAGAGAACTCAGAAAAGCGACTACTTTCTGGATTTAAGTATTTTTGCTGTTTTTTTACTTGAAATACCTTCTCTAGCTTACCCTAAGCAAGCTTAAACTGTTTTTAGCTGTTTGCTGCATTATTTAATATCTGCACTTAAAGTTACATTTTAGTCGAAATTGGTCGAGAGTTTGTTTGTTTGTTTGTTTAATTTAACTGTTGAGGCTGCCCACTAAAGTGTGCTAGCTTGTGTAACTGATTTATTACTGTTTCTGCATTTTCTGTGTGTTTTCTATCTAAAAACAAAAAAACAAAAAAAAATCCTTGTTTTCCTGCCTCTCCTCGACTAGTTTAGACCAGTTTACAGGCTTTGCTGTATTCTGGGCTGTGGTGTAGTTCCTGTGTTGTCCATTACCTTACTTGGATAGAAGGAAGTTTCTTTGCTCACCAGTGGGAGTGGGGAGCCTTGAGCAGCCTACCTGTCCCTGTAGGAAGTGACCTCAGCACAAGAGCTGTAGTAATTGGTTGTTTTGGACCATTTCTAGCTCTTTTGAAGTTCCCTGTTTAAAATCCGCGTTTGCATGGCTTTGCATGATTGTGCGCATAGCGCAGCACCGGTTAAACAAGGTTAAACTTCTTCTGGCTCCGCCAAGTCTGCTCTTCAAATTTTCCTTTAAGGAAGCTCTACTCTTAGTATAATCAGACTACTCGCTATATTATAAGCCTAGCACTTGTTCTCAAAACTTCTCTACTAAGTAATCACTCTCATACTAAGTAAGCACTACATCCACCTTACCACCCCTGTGAATATCCACTTCCCTTAAAGGCACAGCACTCCCTTATACTGTTCTAGCATGTCGAGTGGTAGATTACTGGCGTCCTCTCCAGTTCAGCTGGTTAATCTGGGTATCTTGAGACAATGCTACCATTGTCTCATGTACACAGACAACCCTCTCCTCCTCCCAACAAACACAAATACATGTGAGAGATGCAACTATATAGCCAAACTGGAGGCTGAACTCTCTCAACTCAGGGCTGGCATGACCAGACAGGAGGAGATGGCAACCACACACACAACAAACCCAGTCCCACATAAACCTACCACAACTGCAAACCAAACACATAAAAACACAAAGACATACTCGGAGGCTCTAATGAAAAACTTACCAAAACAACAGAGGCTCCCAAAGCAGACATCCAAAAATCCACCACCTCAAAACAAAACACATGCAACACATACTTCAATAAATCAGTGTGTCAATCAATCACAGCCCTTAAGGCCAAACACCATGCCTGATACACTAGTAATAGGTGACTCTATAGTCAGACACACTGATGTCCCGCTTACCAGGCTGAATAAGGAGAGGGTGACTGTGAGCTGCCTATCGGGAGCTAGGATCCGCCACATAACACACGCACTCAGTTCACTCCAAAGCAAGTACAAATATGACTCCGTCATTGTCCGTGCTGGCGTGAATGACCTGAGACGTACCTCCCTGGACTACATGAAAAGAGACATAGAGGAGCTCTCTGATTATGTAGCCCAGGCTGGTATGACCCTGACCCTGAGCAGCATCTTGCCCTCACCAAGAATGATGCCACAATACAAAGACAAGATGATCAGCTTTAATAATTGGCTCAAGTACTGGTGTCATTCTAAGGGGGTCCAATGTCTGTCTGCTTGGGATGACATGTTGGGCAAGCCACGCTGCTTCGCAAGGGACGGCTTGCACCTGTCACCACTGGGCTTCCAGATATTGGCTAAGGCTCTTGCCACCCCATAGTGCCTTTTTTAGGCAAGGCTCAAAAGACAAACCCACCTCCTTAGAAAACAAAAATGGAAAAAAACTAAGGGTAATGCTGCTCAACGCCAGAAGTCTAAATCTCAAGATGCAGGCACTCGATGCACTCCACAGTATGGAGAACATCGACTTCTGTGCAGCAACTGAAACCTGGTTCAAGGCTGCTGAGAGCACCCCAGCGCTACCAGGCTATACCTCGTATCATGCTTTATGGCCCCAAAACCCGGGCCAAACCACAAAGGGAGGGGGAGTGTCCATATTCATCAAGGACACCCACACCTCCAGGTGAGTAGCAACACATGAAGCATCGGAGACCATACAGGTGCAACTAACTATAGGCAAAACTGCTATACAACTGGTAGCATGTTACAGACCACCCTCCCAATCTCAGGAACCCCACTCAGCCTTCCTGAAGACATTGGAGGATATGAATGCATCACAAAATACCATCATAGTGGGAGACTTCAACTACCCTAACATAGATTGGGTACATTATTCTAGCCCTAACACCCTAGCCCAAAGGTTCCTGGAATTCATAATTTCAAATGCACTGGAACAACTAGTCACCTCTCCCACTAGGGGAGATAATATACTAGACCTGATCATCACAAACATGGGGACAAAATGCTCCACACCGGAGGTATACCCCTCACTAGTGAGATCTGACCACAAACTAATCACCCTGGATATACATATCCCACCTCCACCCCCAGCACAAAAGACCACAGTGAAAATCTTCTCAAAAGCAGACTTCACTCTTCTTAAGACTGAGATGGTATCCTTTAAGCCCACTGGGCCAGTGGATACCACATCCCACAATGCTGAATCCTTCACAAATGCTTTCTATGGACATCTCCAAGAATGCATGGATCATGCAATCCCAAATAAATCCAAGACCCTCTCCACCAAAAGTAAGTGTCCTGTCTGGTGGACCTCAGCCATTAACAAATTGTATAACAAAAGAAGGAAGCTACTGCACGACAGAGCAAAATCCCATAAAGGGAAGACATCTCTGATCAACACTAGCAGAAAACTACGTTCTCTCATAAAAACATCCAAGGCCAACTTTGAGAGAAAAATCACTAAGGACACTAAAGATAACCACAAAGCCTTCTTCAGCTATGTTAGAAACCTGGGCGGAAACCCTCAGATATGCTCAGAGTTAGTTCACAACAACAAAAAATACACTGAACCCACAAATATTGCCAACATTCTGGCTGACAGGTTCAGTGCAAATTTCTCCCCTCCCTCACCCCCAAAAGAAGAAATACTTATCCTAGCTGAATGTAATCTCCCTGTCATCTCAGATGTCCAGGTGAGAGCCGCCCTCAGCAAAGCTAAAATCACAGTATCAATGGGACCTGACGGTATCCCGGGTTGCATGCTACGTGAACTCCAAGAGGAGCTAAAACCGCACATAAAAATGCTATTTAACCTTAGCCTTACTACAGGATATGTACCTGAACACTGGCGTACAGCAACAGTGGTCCCACTCCACAAAGGGGGTACCTCTACAGACCCTGGGAACTACCGCCCCATAAGCTTAACCAGCCTGGTCTGCAAAGCTATGGAAAGAATCATTATGGAACTCATAAATAGAGACATTGGGGACCTACAGACACTTGATCCCACCCAGTTCGGCTTTGTAAAGGGCAGATCCTACCTTTTGAACCTGGTTGACTTTTTCGAAACAGTCACTAGAGCCATTGATGAGGGCAAAGCAGTCCATACAGCCTACCTGGACTTGGCTACGGCCTTCAACACAATACCCCAGGCATCATAGATAAGCTCAACAGCTTAAATGTAAACCCTTATGTCACTAGATGGGTTGCAAACTGGCTAAAGGACAGAACCCATAAAGTTAAAATTGCTGGAGCAATGTCAGACTCAAAGCCAGTCACAAGTGGTGTCCCACAGGGATCTGTCCTGGGACCCCTCTTGTTTGGCATTTATTTCTCAGATGTTAAAGCAAACATGGGAGGGTTGTGGCTGACAGAGTTTGCAGATGACTGCAAACTAGGCACCATAGTCAATATACCAGCGGACACATACATCCTACAAAAAGGCCTCACAGAAACGGACAACTGGTGCTGGAGTCATGGCCTTAAACTAAATGCCAAAAAATGTATAGTCATCCCCTTTGGGAAAAACAAAGTACCCACAAATTATCACATAGACAGCAACCCACTGAGTACAGAAAAAGTAATGAGAGACCTAGGGACCCAAGTCGACAGCGACCTCTCATTTGACACCCACATTGCCAAAGTGGTTAGAAAGACATTCTACCTTGCACACCTTATCATGAAGGGATTTACATCCAGATCCAAGGATGTCATTGTACCCCTATACTCCTCCCTCATCAGACCCATGATTGAGTACAATGCCCCATTTGGTATGTACCTCACCCGGCATTTGCAACAGCTGGAGAGACCTCAAAAGTACCTCACCAAGAGGATCAAGGATCTCCAACATATGTCTTATTCTGCCAGACTAAAGAAACTCCAGCTGTATTCAGTAGCATACCGCCTGCTCAGAGGTGATCTGTGCCTGACATACAAGACCATGTCCAATCAGGGACTGATGGACATGCTCCACCTCAAAAAATCCAAATCCATCAGAACCACGAGAGCTAAAGACTTAAACCTCGGCACAAGTATGAATAGGACATGCTGGAGGGATAGATTAATAAGCCAGAGGCTTCCCATGCTCTGGAACAGAATCCCGGTTCATGTTAGGCAGAGCCCCTCACTAACTCTCTTCAAGAGAAATTTTGATGAGTGGATGGGAGATTGTAAGTTTACCCCAGGGGTCACATCTGTGTCACTACTAGACAGGGGCACAGTAAACTAATTCTATTATATAAGGGGGCCTTCACTGTGTCACTACTAGACAGAGGCAAAGTATTCTAAATCTATTTTGTACATTTTTGTACCATTTCATGGGGTGGCGAATGCCACATCACTATGGATAGGCTTACAAATGCCCCAGGGCAGATAGCCTAGTACTAAGCTATGAAACTATGAAACTAAGTCATTATGTAGAGTAATTTTCTTATACTTAGCCAAGGATTTTGACTCCCTTCCTCACCATATAAGCTGCTAAAGCCTTATAAAGGCTAAGGTTAACATATTGTTGGTTGAATGGACTGTCATGGTTGACTGTTAGATCCCAATGTCTAACCATACAGGGCATAAGATCCAACTGTCTTCCTATTCAGTTTGAAGTTCTATGATGCTCCTTTCTTTGTCTTTTATTTAATGTTATATTTGCCCCCATACCTAGACCTAAGACATGTAGGATAAGTAAGTATGCACATGATTGTAAGACTGGGTTAATTGCGCAAAATGAATTTGATATTGAACATTTAAATTATTATATGAGACAAACTGATGATTGGACACACAACATAGATGCACATTTTAGTTATGTTGTCATATTTAGTTATCATTTTAGTTATGATGACAGTAATGTATTTTGGAAAGTCTACAGTTCATTTAACCAGTACTAGAATATCCATTAAAGGAATTAATGAAATACAAAGGCATGATAATAACCAAGTAATAAAGTTATGTGTCAAATTTGATACGTTTAAAAGTCTTATCTCAAAAAATGAGATGTGTCTTACATTACTATATAAAACAAATATTTGGCCAGTCTTTGAGTTCAGTAACATTTTTGTATATGCAATGCAGGACAGTTGAATTATCGTGAGAGAATGCAAAGAAAATTCAGAGTATTTTACTCCACAAAGATTACAGTTGGAATAATAGATGCAAATACCTCATTTTATTTACTATTCGTGACCATTATATCCCTGGTAAATTAATATTTGCCTATAAAGTCTTTCATGACTTTTGTTAACAAGTTATCTTGGGCACAAACATTTACAACTGTATTTTACCATGGAAAAATCAGGCTAGGAAGTTTGATTTAGGTTATACAATAACACAATTATGTAACCCTTACTTATCTCAAAGGATGGTGATATTAAGGAATAAATTACCACTTCATATTAAAAATAGGAAGAATGTAAAATCATTTAAGAAACAAATAGATTTGTGAGCTGGCAACAAAGTATTTGATGCAGAAATCTTGTAGTCAGTGCTATTAAATGGCCATATGGCCTTAACATGGGTGCAAAACTTATGAACATTAGAGAATTAACAAAGGATTCAAGCTATTGGGAACAAATAAACAGAGAGGAAAGTTAACAGAGTGGGATGAGGCCAATCAGAAATTTTAACTGTGTGTTGGAGACTGCCTTCCCCACCAAGGCCTGATATCAGAGTGCAAGCAAAGTAAAAAGGATAGGGGAGTGTTTTGTGAAAGGTCAGCTCTGGTAGACCTTTTATCCAAGTCTAAAACAGAAAGGGCTGTTAAAAAAAGGATAATTAGTAGGACATGTAAAATAATGCATGGTAAGTATATATGTACACAGTATGAAAAAAAAGAGAAGCACCGTCTTTTTTCTGTTATTGCATGTGTACCAATGTCATTTCAATCGTGATTTAATAACTATGTTAAAAAAGGAATCATGGAAAATCATTCAGGTTGGTACAGAGGTATGCCACTCACAAAGAGAAAGTCAAGTAAAATGACCTACCCTACATTGTGGACAAGGATTAGTTTTGGCATACATTGATACATTTGATACATATATATATGAAACCCAGTCTCAAACTCTGTGTCACTGTCTGCTGAAAATGATGGCAGAAAACTAAGGATTTTGTCTGAGTGATCCTCAGCAAGGTCACAAAATTTTCATGAGGAATAAAAAAAAAACATGCACATCTTGAATGGCTCACCCTTCAAACTGATGAACAATTAATTAATTGCAGCAATGTAATTTGCACCACAGGCAGAGCCATAACTCTCTACTGTCCAGATGTTTACAGAGGTTCAGATTTTTGCCTTATATTTCAGTCCGTTTCTCATAAAATTGTAGTTTTTCTGGCAAATCTTTGGCAAATCATTGAGGATTGAAGTAAAAAAAAAAACAATGAACGATGTTTTACTTTCAAACAACATGCCCCTCAGAGAATTCAAACTAATGCAGAACTTGTTATTCTATCAAGCTTCCAAGTTAAGAGCAATATTTAAAAATTGTCCCACTTTGTGGGCCTTTGTTCTTGTATTATTTACAGCTCTGTCCAGATTTCTTGCTTAAAGAGGACGAGAGGTATAGGCACAGATGGATCCAGCACTAGGAGACATAGGCAGCTGCTCCACTATAAAAAAATTAAAAAAGAAAATTCTTGTAACTACCTAGCCTCAGAAATCCTCAGGTACATCTTTAAAAGCTCCAGATAAGATGTTACTACATCCAGAGCATATTAGGGCATAAATGCAAGTAAACACATAGGACATAAAAGAATCACAGGCCTAAAGCAGATGCCCTATGCTGACCACCTTAAAAAACTCCAGCTATACTCTGTTGCATATCATCTACTCAGAGATGATCTCTGCTTAACATACAAGGCCATGTCAAACCCAGAGCTGTTGGACATGCTACACTTAAAGAAATCCGAATCCCTCAGAGCCACATGCTCCAGGGATCTAAACCTTGTCATCACAATAAACTAAACATGCTGGAGGGATAGGTTCCTGACCCAGAGACTCCCCAGACTCTGGAATAGACTGCCCATACATGTCAAGCAGAGCGCCTCCTTGGCCCTCTTCAAAAAGAACCTTGACGATTGGATGAGAGAAAGGAAATTCATCCCAGGGATCACATCAGTCGCCCTACTAGACAAGGGTCCAGGGGAGTAAATAGTGTGGGAAGAAATAGCCAGGAATTGTTATGGCTAGGCTTGTATAGGCCCTAGGGCCGATAGCCTAGTACCTACCTATGAAACTATAACTGTCCAGAAATGTGAGTAAGCACTGAGTACCACCTCTCTTGGGAATTAACAGCTGCACACACATGCAGAGAAACATGCATGGGAGACAGCTGCATTTATCATGCCCAGCAATGGAAACAAATTGAGTCACAACACATGGCTTCAATACCCTTCCCAGCAATAGAGAGAATGAGCAGACAGTGGTGTGTGTGTGTGTGTGTGTGTGTGTGTGTGTGTGTGTGTGTGTGTGTGTGTGTGTGTGTGTGTGTGTGTGTGTGTGTGTGTGTGTGTGTGTGTGTGTGTGTGTAAAAATTCCCAAGTTAGGGGCTGTTTCTAGCTAAGTGTCTTTGCTCAGATTCATACCCTGAACTAATTACTGGAAGCCAAGAGCCTTAATCTTTCACACCATCTCCTTTAACTTTTTTTTTCTTTTTTGTAAATTATTGAGGATTGTAGTCTCTTAGTGTCACTCAGTTTCATAATTTTGTGGTTCACAACCTTTATCAGTGGTGTAACAGGTAGCACACTTGCCTTTGCTGTAAAATGCTGTGGGTTCTGTTCCTGGATCAGGTAGATTGAGTACTGACATTGCAGTACAGTGTAAGAGCAGTGCTACACTCCAAAGTATGACTTCCATTGTTTGAGGTTCCTTCTGATAAGCTGTTGGCAGTTTTGGTGGATGAAATGATCTCACAGCACCTGTTGAAAAGAGTAAGATAAGTTCTCTGATGCCATGGTCAAATTTCTCCTAGTAAGTATCACCTTAGGCCTCCCCTAAAAATGTATAACTAGCCTTGTGGCATTAACCTGGTTAACAAAGGATAAATCAATAAAATACATGCTGATGCAAAACCTGTTCCTCCTGACTTGTTAAAGCATTTTGGAGTAGAATGTTCTTATATGTCTCCAGTTTTGCAGAACATCTCCTATTTTGCCTCTTTTTTATGTCCTTTTCTTGAGTAAATCACTTAACCAGACAGTGCTTTGGGGTAACAGAAAATTTGGGCTAATCTTTTCTGTAGACCCTGTACTGCAAGTCTGTTAACTACCTGTGAACCAGAGTACATTGATTTGTTAAGAACATATCTGTCAGTGTTTTTTCTATACATTTTGAAATAAAAGTTTTAAATGAACTACACATCTCTGTGGTAGTTGTAAAAGTAAAGAAAAAATAGTATGTACACTGGCAGGTTTGAACAGTGTTTATGGTAATTGGAGGAGAGACACCTATGGAATTGGATATTTGTACTGCTGGCAGGAGACTGGTTCATTACAATCTATATGGCATCATTTGTCTAAGATTTGGCTCTGTTTACTCTGGAAGTGCATTTTGCAACAATCTAGCAATATTAGCTATTCAAGTAGGTCAGACGTGCTGAGTGATATTAGATAGGTTAGCTATTCTTAATGACAGAGGATACATAGGGATGTCAAACATGAGATGTAGGTGTAATGCAAGCATATAAGTGCCCTCACCCTAAAAAACAGTGCATTATATGCAGTAAGAGTTTTGATTTTTGTATGATTTGTGGGTTGTTGAACAAATGCTGCTTCATCATTTATTTAGTTTTCAGTCGTTTTTTCTTTACGCTTTGCACTAAATAATGGATGAATTCATTAATAGACTTGGACTGTGTAATATAGTCTAAACATGTTTTATTTAGTAGTCTAAACATGTAGCTTTTTAGTCGTATATTTTTGCAGTACATTCTTTACAGCAGCCAACAAATGCAGAGGGGCTGACATTTATCAAGTCATACAGACTTCATTATTTGAAATGGTGATAAAGACAGCCCATTATTTAATTATTGTTATATATCACTGTGATACAGTTGTCACTACAATTTCAGAATGTAAAGGATTTTCACTGCTATTCTGGCAGTTAGCACAAAGGACTAAAGCTCCAACTTGTTAATTAGCTGTTTCCTGTGGTAACAATGCAGGATTTGAATCTCTCCACCTTTTTTACCTATTGTGTGAAACTGAGCAAATAACTTAACCAATCAGTGCTTTGGAACAATTGAGAATTTCGGCTAAAGTCCTTAATGGTTTTCAGCAAGACTACATGTAGTAGTAACTACGAACCTGCTGTTATTTGCCAGCTATCTCCTGTAGCATAGCTGCTCTTGTTCATGAAACATTATGGCAATATCAACAGCTCACCATGTTTTAAATGTATTTATTTTTTAATGTAACATAAGCAATTTATTATTCAAGGCCAGCAAACACTGACTTTGTATATAAAGCACTGACATATAAAGTTGGTTGCTAGCAGCATTGTCTGCATTAGTAATAGTTGTCTTTAACTGCAGAATTATTCAGATAGCTTTTACTTCTGCAGATATTCTGCACATTGGCAGATATTAGTAGATTATAATGACAGCAATTTGAGTGCCTTTTATTGTTGACATTGTTCTGAAAGGGGTAGTGTTGTTATTTCTTGGTTTATACATTTTATTTCATTGTTTATTGGAAAAAATGTTAAAAACTACAAATTTAAAACTCACATCAACAAATGTTGCTGTACTAAACAAAGAAAATAATAAATACAATCAGATGATGAATCAAAGAACACATGCATTCATGCATGGTCCTAAAAATATATGCAGGACACCATCTGTTTGAAAACAGCTGGAGACCTAAGATATTCTTAATCGAAAACTGAGCAGATGCATTTTCAGTCAATGAGCATTCCAAGGGCAGAGAAGTTTACTGTTGCTCATGCCAGGACAGATTTCAATGTGAGACTGTTTTGCTTAGCAAATGACCAACTGTGTTTGTACTATAAAAATTTAAATAAAAGTTTCAAATGAAAAGTTTTAAATTTAATGCATCTGTAATCATTGCAAAAATAAAGAAGAAAACAATATGCACACTGACAATTTTGAACAGTGTTTATGGTAAGACTAGAGACAGCCAAGTAATGGGACACTAGAATGGCTGCATTTGGGAGGGGGAGGTCCCTGGTCCATTTTCCTGGATAATACACCTCTATTTGACCATGATCTGGCTCTGACCAGAGATGGCATTTGTGAATCACTGATTTCTCACTGACACCAAGCCTCATGCAGGCCACTGAACAGTAGAATAAGGTGAATGGATATTTTATCAGTCATTCTCCCCCAATACAGGACCTGATGTTAATAAATAATAATGTGCACTTACTGGAAAGACATTTACCTGAAATGTTTGAGAAATTAGAAGAGACTGGCCAAAGAGTTACGTTTTAGAGCTACGTGTTTTTCTGCCTTTTTTACGCACAAATATAAAAATATCCATAAAAAAAACAAAATAAAGAGAAAGAAAGAAAAGAAAATAGAACCCGCGCAAAGAGAAAAATGAAGAAAAAAAGAAGAAAAAAGAAAGGAAACCAAAACAACATATTTCCCCTTGATATGCTCTTGAAAACTTACCAAGCATATTTAACAAACAATAATCAGCCTATATTAAGAACACCCATGTGGAGAAAGAAAAAAAACGCTAAAAAGGATGTAAAAGTAAAAAAGCAGAAGAAAAATGAAGAAGAAAAAAATCGACCTCCAAGAAATATGTGTCTATCATGATGCCAGTCTAAACAGAAGGAATAAGGAGTGAAACTGAAAGTGAAACCCAGAAGAAAGAGCTCATATATTTCGTAGAACAATGAGTTTGTGCCAACCTTCAGCATCAGAGGAAGAAATCAGTGGAATGAACTTCTAAATCATCTTTATCTTTACAGGATAAAGAAACAAGGACTTAATTTTCTTCAGCCAGTGCTTCTGATAAATCTTTGAAAAAGTTCTCTATAACTGTATTACTTCATAGGGCATTTCCACAAAGACTAAAATCATAGCAGCATCTATGGAGACAGAACTTTTATTTATCTTGAAGACAAGAACCCTTTTTTGTCACAGCTTTTCATAAACTTCATCAGTATGGGAAGAGAAGAGCCATTGTGTGTCTGAAAAGGTCCTGTACAATGAATGATCTAAATCCATAGCGGGAATATCTTCACCTTCAAATAAGGACTGAAAAATCTTTTACAGTGCTCTCCCTGTACTCTGAAATCTGTCTCATGCATAAGGAACTTCAATAAATCTTACATTTTTTTCTATGGCTTTGACTTTCACAATACATTAATTTATCTTGTAAACTATGTTGGTCTTTTTCTATAGCTTTTATTATATTTTTAAAGCCTTCATTACAAATTCAGAAGAGTTGCATTGCTCTTGGAGTGCCACTATTTTCATAGCCTTCAGACTTTGTTTAGCCTGTAGTTCTTTAATAGTCTTCTGCATAGGCAGACAAATTTTAACTATTTCCAAATTTTCAGCCTTATTGCATACAGTTTGCAATGTTTCAACAAAAGAGTTCACTGCATTTTCTTGACTTAAATTATAATTAAGATTACAAATGATAGCAGCATTTTTATATTTAATTGAATGCCCCTTAAGCAGTTCCCTTTTAGAAATATCCCCAGCCCCAGCCATGACATGTTGTATTTGTTGGAAAAGTTAGGTTTCCAACTACTTTAATAACTTCACTACAGAAAGCATTTGTTTGCTTGTTTCAGCAGCATAGTGTCCATATTAGTCATTTCCATTATAACAAAAAAAAAAAATTGCATAAGCTTACAACGGACACACTTCTTGAATTTAAATTCATGGCGTTTTTAAAGTCTAGTTAGTGGTAATCGTGTTGCCTGACAGTAGCAGTTCTAAGTGTCTTTTCATAGATTTATAGTTTCATAGATTGCTACTAGGCTAAAAACCTGAGGTCTTTCTAAGACTAACCAAGTTTTCCATAAAGAATAAGGATGCCCTGTTTCCAAATAGGACATTGAGGGCCAGGCATTTATAAGCTACCTTTATCCATAAAGAGCATAGGTGCTAGGCTCAGTGTAAATTTCCTATTACCCCTACACTGGTCTTGGTTGTGCTTAAACTGCGTAATAGATGAGCTCAGCTTCACATGGATGGAAAACTTGTTCCATAGGACGGTCAGTCTCTGGGACACATATCTATCTGCCTGGCATGTTCTATTTAAATCACAGACAAAATTCTAGTCCTTAGACCTTGTATTTCTGGTAAACACATAGACAGTAGCCACAGTAGTGAGGAAATGCTTTTACATTGCACAACTTATAAGTAAGGGCCTGAGATCTAGGTCCAAAGAGGTTATTATTACTTACAGGGAGATAATAACCTCTTTGGACCTAGATCTCAGGCCCTTACTTATAAGTTGTGCAATGTAATCTTGGTGGAGGTGGCCTCACCTATGTTGATCCCATGGGTCTGATCAGTGAGCCAATTGGATATCCAGTGGGTGATAAAGGGTTTATACATAAATTAGTCAGCTTGTCTATAATGCCTGAGTTGGGTATTGTATCAAAAGCCTTGGCCAGGACAAGGTAAGCTGTGCGCGCCGTCTTGCTTTCATCCAATGCTTTGGTGACCCTCACAAAAAAGTCCACCAGATTTAATAGGCATGACCTTCCTCTAACAAAGCTGAACTGTGATGGGTCCAGCATTTGCATGTTACCTATGTCCTCATTTATCATGTCCATGATGATTCTTTCCATGGCCTTACATATGAGGCTGTTAAGATTTATGGCCCTGTAGTTACCTGTATCAGTGGTTGGACCTCCTTTGTGCATGAGAATGACTGTAGCCATCCTCCATTTCCTGGGCACAAAACTTGACTGAAGGCTCCAACTGAAAAGTGATTCAAGTGGCCCAGAGAGGTCATATTTCATGCTATTTATTAAATAACCCAGAATGTTATCAGGGCCCATCAATGCAATGTTTTTGTCTATGGAAAGTGCATTGATGGCCTGTTCCCTAGTAATGGTTGGGGGGATTGTGGTATATGGTATTTCCTTTGGACTGTCATGGACAAAATGTTGGCAATGGCCTCTGGTTCACTGTGGGTGATGCCATTTACAATAAGTTGTACACATTGTTGTGTAGCTCCCCTGAGGTTAAGAACATAGCTGTAGAAAGCTTTGTGGTTGTCCTTCACCTGCAAATCTACTTTTTTCTTCAGAGTTAACCTTTGAAGTCTTAATTAATCCTCTTAGTTGTCTGTTTAAATGAGTCAGGGAGCTTTTAGTATCTATGGCTTTGTTCCACTATGCTTGGTCAAGATTTTTTTCTTTTGTTGCATAACTGATTGATGTTATGATTGCATCAGGGTGGTTTGTCTTTTGAGTTTGTCTTATTCTTAATACAAGTGGGTACTGCTCATTCTATACACCTATCAATATATCTAAGGTTTAGACTCCACACAAAGTTTTAGAATGTATCTAAATGCCTTTGGAGCTACATAACTGTTCATAGTTTAATGAAAGTTAGGAGCTCATCCTAGCATTTTTCTTTTACATTTGGACATTGTTTGAAACTAGGCACTTGCTTCACATCAGAAGTTGTATGCTATGTAACAGACACACCCACTCCTAGCAGCTCCCAGACAAAACCATTCTTTGCAAATTCATACTTTTAGAAATATTACTAGTTAACTACTTTTGCCATCCAAAAATTGCGGTGGTGGTGCTGGGGTAGCGTTGTCGCCTCACAGTAAGATGTTGTTCTGTTCGATTCTCAGCTAAAGCATCTTCTGTGTGGGAGACATGCGTGAGTGGGTGTACCTTCGTTGAAGGTTGTACGTCAGGGCTGGCAACTCGGTACGTAAAAATCTACTGCCAATCATTAGCGGACCGGAGTTCCGCTGTGGCGACTCCTAACCGGGAAAAGCCAAAAGATACAATGACTACTTTTACCATACAGTTTTCTAAGCATAATACAGACATCAGCAGTGCTAATAACATTTAACTCGGACCACTCTGCAATGATTATTAGGCCATCCATTTACTTCCATTAAGGAAAAATAAATTATGTCTTGCTGGAGTCCCACTGAGACCTACTGGAAATAACTTCAAGTCTTTATTTTCCAACCACATGTCACAGATCGATAAAATGCCAAATGCGTAAAAAAAAAAAAAAAAAGTATATATATATATATATATATATATATATATATATATATATATGTAGGTGTGTTTCACTTACCTCAGCGTGAAGTTCGGTGTAAGTTAGCCAAGCATTTACTTACCATGTTTGACATCTGCCATTCGGGATAACATTGTTCTGATATTTTTGTCTCAAGATTTTGACCCTCCATAATATTAATATGAGCATTGAGGTTTCAAAGTGAAACCATATATATATATATATATATATATATATATATATATATATATATATATATATATATATATATATATATATATATATATATGGCCTCAAGCTAAATGCCAAAAAATGCATAGTCATCCCATTTGGGAAAAACAAAACATCCACGAATTACTACAGAGGTGGCAGCCCCCTTAATACAGAAGAGGTAATAAGAGATCTGGGGACCCAGGCAGATAGTAATCTCTCCTTTGACAATCATATTGCCAAAGCAGTTAGGAAATCCTTCTATGTAGCCCATCTAATTACTAAAGGGTTCAAATCTAGAAATAAAGAGGTTATAGTGCCCCTCTACTTGTCACTCATTAGACCCATCATAGAGTACAATGCCCCATTTGGGATGTACCTCACAAGACACTTCCAACAGCTGGAAAGACCACAAAAGTACCTCACCAAGAGGATTACTGGTCTCAAACATATGTCTTATGCAGCCCGACTGAAAAATCTCTGGCTGTACTCAGTGGCATATCGCTTACTCAGTGGTGATCTCTGCCTGACTTACAAAGCCATGTCCAACTCAGAATTGATGGATAAGCTCCACCTAAAGAAATCCAAGTCACTGCGAGCCATGCACTCTAGTGAGCTAAACCTCACCACAACAATAAATAGAACATGCTGGAGGGATAGATTCCTGTCACAGAGACTCCCCATGCTTTGGAACAAAATTCCAAATTACACCAGGCAGAGCCCCTCACTAACACTCTTCAAGAGAAACCTTGACGAGTGGATGGGTAACAGAAAATACACCCCTGGGATCACTTCATTGGCTCTGCTTGACAGAGGATCAGTTAATTAATCAATGGGGCGATGGAAGCCGACACACTTTGGCTAGGCTTATTAGCCTAGTACCTATCTATGAACCTATGAATCTATATATATATATATATATATATATATATATATATATATATATATATATATATATATATGTATATATATATATATATATATATATATATATATATATATATATCAGATTGCTTTGTCATTTACTTAAAAAAAAACATGTTTGCCATTGCCTAAGCCTGTAACCTGTAACATACAGACAATCAGAACATAACTTATACGTGTTTTTACAGAACATGTTATCAGGGAAACATTTTTCCACAATAAATCCATGTTATGCCTTGCTTTCCACATAGTGCATTTTCAGGTCTACCTTCATCTTTTCTGTTATGTTTCAGACTGTGAGAGTGACAGCCTATGAAGGCCTATGAATGCCTGCATTTAGATCACACACATAAAAAGCCATATGTTAGTCACCAATGTGAGTTCCTTAAAGCTTTCAAGCAATAACAACATGGTGTACAGCTAACAAATATGCCTGATACTGATTTTCTATCCTTAGATGTTTCAGCGAAGCTCAATCCTTAATTTTTCTCCACCACTTTGTTATTTTAGACCATGAAGCATGAGCAGTGGCATAGTAGTAATTAAAATACTCTTCTGTATAGAAATTTAGAAGATTTTTTTCATCTGCTGTAATGAAAACATGATAAAGACATGATCAGCATATAGGATGCATTCTGTCATCTGAGCAGAAGTCATATATTCCCTCTTAATGGAAAATGAGAATAATGCACCTTGGCATCCTAGATATTGCTAAAAGTCATGCAAACCTACTGCTGGAGACTGTCAATACAGTTATATCTGTAAACAAGCTGCCCTTTTCAACTAAAGTGCTGGACAACAAAACATAAACTGCAATTTGTTCTTTCATGTACAAAGGTGATATAATAGCTGTACATTTAATTTCTGATTAAATAGGTCCATTGTTAAATACTAAACACTCAGTCTTTAGACTACTACTTGTTTAGCCATCAAACAGACAGTAATCAAAGGTGAAAATTAAACGTTCTACCTTGTGTCTATGAGGAACATCTTAATCATTAAGTACCTAGCCGAGTCACAGCTTCTTCATGTCAAGCTTTCACTTTTTCTTTTCATTTTTGCACTATAACAAATCAATTACAGGAGAACATTGATTTTAGCACTTTTTAGGAATAATTAAATAAATAATGGTTTAAGGTCTAATGTTGCAAAAGTAAAATGTATTATTTTATAGTTTGCATATTTTCTAACTGCATGCTTGCTGTGAACCAAATGTGAAGACACTTCTAGACTCCTTTCCATGACCTCTCCTTCTCCCATCCTCTTACACTCACCTTGTTTCTAACCTTTATACTACCTTTGTATCATCTGTCTAACATACATCAATACCACTTTGCTCCACACTGTGCTACTTAGCTCATTTCGATACCCCTCTGCACTTTCAAACTTTCTGCTTATTAATCTTTTACTTCTTAATCCTCTCTCTGGATACAGTTCTTCTTCAGTTATATGTAACATATGATTAACTACTAATTTCTTTGCAAAATTATAACAGTACCCATTTAATCTTTCCAAACAATGTGTTAAGCTTATCTCAGCAGACAGTACTATCAACTTTTATTTGTACAAAACTACCTGTATTTCATGTGATCTTATATTGTATGCGGCCTTAGACATGTTTTTGTTGATGCCATATTGTATGTAAATTTGCTTGTATGAAATTTCTCCTTTACATTTTTGTACTGTGTGTGTGAAATGGAGCTTTTCACCTGAGGCTTCTGCTGACAATGGACACAAATGGCCCGGTCAGACACAATCAGACCTTTCCGGTAAACAACTGCCAATAAATAAATAAATAAATAAATAAATGTGCATTAGTGAAGCCATGAAACCAAAGTAATAAAGTAACAATTTGAAGGCCAAAACATTGCTTATGCCTTCATCTTCTTTGACATGTATTGTTACAGGTGACTGCATCTGTTTTCGGGGTGGTGGTACAGTACGTTTATTGTGAAGAGGTAAAGAAATGTGATGATCACAGTGATGTACATAAGCTTGTTGCTTGCAGACTGCCAGACTACCCTAATGAGTCATACCAGTGATCATTTATAAGAAATCATATAAGTGACCAATTGTTTTGACACATAGTCTACTTCCCTTGAAAGGTAACCTCTTTCTGCTTGTTGCTGTGTGGCACACACATGCTTTCCCCCATTCAATGGTTATGCAAAAAATGATCATGTAACTGCCTTACATTTTTACTCACAGCATGTTTCCTCACTCCAATTTAAAATATAACTTCCTTATGTGTTGGGACTTAGACCAATATGTAGTTAAAATAGTAAAACAATCAGTCTATGTCACCCAACTTATATATAAGAGTATGGCATCCAGGACCAAGGAAGTTATAGTAACATTCTACTCAGCCCTTATCAGCCCTATTATTGAAAACAATGCCCCCTTTGGCATGCATCTCACCAGACACTTGCAAAAGTTGGAATGCCCATAAAGATTTCTCACCAGGAGAATTCAGGGCATGAATACCCTGTTTTACACAAATTGCTGAAGTCTCTGTCTATGTTTATGTATTCAGCCTCCTTCATGCTGCTGAGAAGGAATCTTTGCCTGACTTACAGGGATTCCTCAGACCCATCCCTGGTGGATCTGTTGTATATGTGCAAAACAAATAGCAGCAGAAATGCTAGATCCAGGAATCTGCGCTTTGATTGTGACATAAAAAGAACATGCTGGAGAGACAGATATGTGTCACAAAGGATCTCCATGCTACAGAATAGGCTACCCATTCATGCAAAAGCAATGGGTAGTTATACGGTTTCATCCCTGACTCTGTTCAAAGAAAATCTTTACAATTGGATGGGAAATCTTCAGTTTTGCCTTGTTCTGGCTCCCATGTCTCTTATGGACAGAGGCAGTCAATAAGAAGCATTATCCTATCATCACTCTCCTTAATTCCTTAGTTACCTCTCCACTAACATGTCCGCTGCCTCATATAGATGCCCAGGATACTCAGGACCAAGTGGTTAGGAGTGAATGGCTAGGCTTGAAAGGGCCCTAGTGGTCATTAGCCTAGTAACAATCTATGAATCTATGAACTTATTTTCACCACTGATGTGTGATTGCTATGACTGTGAAATAAATAATATCCAAAATGTCAGCTTCTTTGGCTTAGTGGGATACTCCCATGACTGTAACTCAAATAACCTAGATTCAGTTCATTCTTTTGTTGTGTATAGGATCTGGCATGTGGCAATAGAGAAATATCACATCTCTCTTTTGGTGCAGATGGACATGCAGTTGTTCTCATGGAGAAACAATGTTCATTCAGTCCAACAAAGAATAGAACTCAGAATAGTAACTGTTCTACCTTTACAGACAGGGCTTAGGAGGTGTTGCTCCTGCAGGACATGGGGTAATGCCACCCCTAAACCACACCTCTTGGCACTTAATGACTATAAGACATACACCAGCATGAAGGAAATTAAGTCTTTGCCATTGTTCATCATCCAAGGAACCTCAAGCAGTATGGTAATCATTCCTTAGCTGACCCACTCGCCTGTCACTTAATCACACTACAGTATTCAGGAGGAATGGAACATTGAACCATGCCTTGGTAGGGTTAGAAATTGGACTTTTACTAAGGTGTTTTTTTGGTTCCTAGAAGTTAGGATAGATTTATAGGATGAGCGAGAGAAATCAATATCATCAGTGGCAATCCAAGAGTAGAAGCACTAATTATTGTAATAAGAGATAACAGGCTAATGGCATGGAACATTACCTGAAGTAAAAAAAAAAAAAATACATAGCCACAGAAATGTCTTTCAGTATGTTGCTGTAATATACTTTGCATTCCAACAACTAATTTCAATGGTTATTTCACAGTGATCAGGTCATTTGCTTTCACGTACAGCATGCTGCTCCCCAAAAATATAGAGACATTGCACAGCTTCAGTAACTTTGTGAAGAAAATGAAAGACACAGTATTCATAATAATATATTCAACTTGTTTCTCACATACACATATACTGTCTCCCCACTGAGACATTCCAATGATCATTCAACTGTGATCGTGTAACTGCCCATGCTTTTACACAAAGCACGCCTCCATAACCCTCCCAAATAATAGCTACCTTCAAGGTAGCCACTGAATGTTAGATAGTTATGATAGTAAAATAAAGAATTGCTCCTGTAATGTATATAAATAAGCTCGTTGCCTTCAGATGAACATGCACTGTTGCCAACCCTATAAAACCATATATATGAGCATTTTGTCATTTAATTGCAGTTTTCTTGTATACACAGACTGGTCCCGAAAAGACTGCCTCATTTGGCAATCTCCTAAGATATGTGACAATTACGAAGAGGAAACAAATACTATTCACAACAATGTATTTTTTTGTATGCATGTATGTCTACATGTATGTATGCATTTATTTATTAATTCTGTTTGTCTAGGATAATCCATTTTCATTGGAGGCCCAGGAGAAGAGTTCCAGAAAAAGAAATATTATGCAACAAATTTTAAGAATTCAGGCAAGCAAGCAAGCAAATTGTATGCTATACTTTAAATAGTGAAATGGCTGAGTAAAATAAAAATAAAGTTTAAATGTTTAAAAAATATAAAGGAATGCATTATTGAAATACTGCAGTAGCATAGATGTGAAGACTAGCCAGAAGTAACACAGGAGTATTTCAACTTACTACTTTCATTTGTCATCACCCCTTCTCCTATCACTGTAATTTGAAAAAAAAAAACAAAAAGGGAGTGTGGATTTCTACTTCAGCAATGTGTACTATAGCCACTGCTCATGATTTTAACTGGTGCCCTGACAGTGTCAGTAAATAAAAAGTTAAGTACAACAGAAAAAAAATCTGTTCCTTAAGATAGGTACATCTGCTCATGTTGACGTCTCTAGTGAAATAAAAATAGCTAGAAGTCACCTGATATGCAGTCAGAGCAACTAATCTACAGTCTCACCTTACATAGTAACATGACATGGATGAGGAACCCATGACTTGTTAGTATGTGAGACGTAGTGCTGTTAAATGTCATGATGTGTCACCTCTGACTTCAAATCACCATTCACTTTAATGGAATTAGTACGGTAAATATTTCACCATAACAATAAATGTACTAAGGAACTAGGGGTTACACAGATGATGAGCTTTTTTTTTTCCAAGTTTAAATTTTGTTTCAGCTTTACTTTAAAATAAAAGTAATACCCTTAGACTAGTTATTTTGGAAAATGTTGTTCTGCAAGAAAAAAAAAAAACTAGAGCATACTAACAGCACCTAGCTTAGCTCAACAGCCATGGCATATGATGATTAGACGTGTGCTATCTTTTACAAGGTGGGGACAGGGGTAGATAGAAGGTTTTTGGTAAGATATAAAACAGTTGATAACAGTAATGCTAGGCACAATCATGGATTGATATGTTTTATAAGTAACGTCAATCTCCTACACAATATAAATCTTGGATTCCTTTGTCTGAGTTATACATATGCTCACTACAGGCTTCCAGTCAAATTAGTTTATATAGATCTGAGTATGACTTTTAATTAAGTAGTACAAAGGAAGTTAATGGAAATGATAAAGCATTATGGGTGGGGTAAAGACTAGTAAAATTGATTAACATATGGTTACAGGGTACACAAAGGTTTATGGTGAGAGTGAACTGTCAATAGTAAAAAAAAAATGTTATTAGCGTGCTGCGCTAGTCATGAATTAGTCATCTCTTCCAGGCTCTAAGTCCAGTATAGGACATTTTAGAGGGTTAAAGGGCACTGGTCACTTTAAGAAGCATATTTGTTTTACAATTCATTTAATTTCCTTTTATACTCCTTATTTTAAAGCTGCAAGCTATTTTTAAAAAATGGATTATAGTGTGCTGTTTTATTTTATAATTTTACTGTTTGCTAAGTTTTCCCCTATAACCACATGCACAAACTTATGCCATGGTAGGTATAGGTGAATGATTTGCATATGACTGCAAACCATTTTGGGTATCCAAAAACAACTTACTTTCTCAGAAGAGCAACTTTTTGCTTCCACTGTGGTTTCACTACATCATCATCTGTTAATATTCAAAGGGAGGCATTCTACCTGCAATGTACTAGTAGACGTGAAAATAATATAACAGCAGCTTTTTCAGGGGAGTTATGGTGACATTTTTTTTGTGGGGGGGGAAACTAACTACTTCTAGTACTTCAGAGAAGTAGCCATACATTTGGAAAAATCTGCTGATCAAAGGGAAGAAGAAGTGCATGGTTGTAGGACTGTATATGGTCTTATGTAAGGTACATTTCCACCTTTTGCCTTGTAAATATTTGTGTAGCCATACGGGTTCCTAGACATATTATGCAGTAGAGTTCTATTTTATTTTAAAAGTCTGCATTTCTAACATAACTCTACATGCCTATGTTTAAAGTGCAGTGTGAAATTTGCCTTTCCAGCCATGCTTTCTAAGCTTTTTTTGAGACATAATGCTATATGAAAATACCATACAGTAGTATCTGTACCTTCATTGAGGAGAGTGACTATCAAGAATTGAACATTTTTTGAAATATAAACATTTCAGGAGCTGCATATTTCATTAAATGCGTGGATGTTATAAGGGTTACTTCTAGGTGAATGAAACAGTTTTCTGTTTCTGTACTCCCTGCTTCCTAATAAAATATGCATCATCTCATCTTGGGCATCTCTGTGTGTTCTAGCAACTTGGTTTAAAAGAAAAATTCTGTTTGGATCTGAAATTTTACAAACTATTGTTAAAGAAACAGTGCTCATACTGATTGTTCCTTTACATTTGGGGTTAGTATTTCGATATAGGAAACATTTCTCTTATAGGGAAAAAATGAATTACGATTTCATTCTTTTCATCTTTATTTTAGACTCTGGAATTATTAGATACTATTAAAACCAGAAACAGCAAAACATTTTCTACATGCACTGTGGAAGGGTAAATGCAGCCTTCATTCCCAGACAGTTTAAATTATTTCTCTGATATTCCAGCATGTCATCTGCAGCCGCAGGATATCTTTGGAATCATAGTGGTAGTGAGGCAACCATAATCTGTACAACATAGTAGGAATAATCCATTTACCTGCAGTTAGAACTTTGCCTTGTAAATATTTTTGTATTCAAGAGTTTTTCTAGAAATAGTATACAGTAGAGTTCTATTTTATTTTACAAGTCTCACACATAATTTTGCATGCCTATATTTCTACTTAATTCTTTTATTAAGCAAATTGTTTTATTTATTCTTTTATAAAGCCTTGTGATTAATGCCATATTGAATAATTTATACACAGCAAGTTCATCATACATTGGTACAATTGTTGGCAGAGTGTTTAGTAAATGAAACCTTAGCATTAAACTTGCTTAACTGATGACAACAATGTGGAATTCAACACCTGAAACTCTGGCCTTTCACATTACTTAGTGCTATCAGTGGATTTAAGCTGCATAACCCCTTTACACATTACATATGTATTGGGTTTGCAAAAGGGTGGATATATTGTGAACTGAACTTAGACATACATATCTTCTAAAACATTTTTGTTATGAAAAGTATGTATACCCTTGCAGACACATGGCAAAATATATAGATATATACATTGCATAGCAGCTGATTGACTTTATACAGAATATCTGGGAAAACAGGAAATGCGATCTGAAAAATAATTCAAGATGTCAGTAGCACTGATTATGCTGTGCAGACCATAGAAACTCATAAGTACTAGTTTGAAAATGAATGACTTAATAGGCACTTTGACTGAAGTCAAGTGTCAGTTAGATATGAAAACAACTCGTCAGGATCTGTAAGCATGCAGAATGCAACTAAAGAACTACCCAGTATGTGTACTATGATTATCTTAAAAAGGAGCTTGAATTAAAGAGATTACAAATGGAGCTTGACTTGAGATACCTCAAAGAACCTTTGAGAATGAAACAGCTTGAAGCCACAGAAGGCATAACAAAGTAAGAACATAAACCCACACAGTAGTGAGGCCTCTGTGCCTGCCGTAAAGACCAGCAGGCTTTAATCAATAAACTACTGTGCAGGGAATGCAGATTTGCCAAGCATGGTTACCTGTGATAGCTCTGTTGATTAAAATCTGGATGTAAAACCAATCAGTCTGTCAAAAGTGTACTAAGGAGACAGGTTCACTGACAGTATTTAACCTGGACATGGATGACATGACAGGAAGGAGATTGGGCATTATGTACATCCATGAGACAAGGCAGAAAAGCAGCGCAACAAAGTCACTTGATTTTAGATCCAAAGTCTACTACTGATGGGCAAGACTGATGACAAATGGTGGTGGGGATTGTGGTCAGTGAGAGAATTTTCAGAAAACAGTCAGGGATGTCTTTTGAATTAGTGACAGACTCATGGCAATCCAACTTCTGTGTAATAATAGGGAAAGATTCATACTACTGGCCTATGTTTCACAACAGGGTTGTACTGGTTAGGAAAATAAGGCATTCAGGCAGGGGGTCCTAAATAAAGCAGCACAGATTAGTTGGTATTAATAATGGGAGACCTGAATGCTTATATCAGGACAGATAAAACAGGATTTTATGTCTGCCTAGGTCCATATGGGTGGAGTAACAGGATTAAAGAAAGAAAAGCAATTCCAGACTTCTGTCTAGCAGATGGCATGATGATGGCCAGCACATGACTCACTGAAAGATACAGTCCCAACATCATATATAAGATCAGTCAGCATGCAACTCAGGTATATTTATTATTATTAAGGAAACAATATTGGAGTAAATCAGAGATTGCAAAGTCATCCCAATTGAAACTGTCGGCTCACAGCATAAATCACTGGTGGTTGGGAAAGGATTTAAGGAAAACAGAAACTAGGTTGAAGACCTAGACGTTGGCTTAACTGAAAGCTCAGGTGAGGTGTTCAAAGAAACACTTGAGTTCAAGCTCTTCAGGAAGAAATAGCTGTCGTCGATATAGAATACCAGCTCTCAAAACAGCGTGTGTGAAGATTCTATAACAGATATGCATCCAAGCCAAATATGGAAAGTATCATAAATAATGCTGGTTGCTGAATATAGAAGCCTAACAAGTCATCAAAAGCAGAAAGACTTACAGTAAAAAGGTGGGAGATAGAAAGGCAGACCAGGCTAACATGGAATATTGGCTGGCTAACAAAGAGCAAGCATCAAAGAAACTGTACTAGCTTCTGGAAAGTGACTCAGAAGATGGTGCAAAGAAACTATATTATATTACGAGGCAAAGAGACAATGATAAAGAAGATAGACAGCAGACATCATTCATAAGGGATGCTAGCAATAATCTGTTTATTAGTCCGGAGGACAAAAAAAGGCTGATGAAAGGAGTATTTCCATCAGCCTCTGAATGTAGAATTCCCCACAGAAGCTATACTATTTCATGCATAGCTTACAAAGAAAGTGGAATAAGAACCTTCTCTAGAAAAAGTAAGAACAGCACTAAGGAAAATAAACCCAGAGAAAGTAGTAGGGTCAGATAGAGTCATGGTAAACATGATCAAGATATTTGGTCAGCTGGGGGGAGAAATGGCTCCCGTGGGTATTCATAGCAGCATGGAGAGAAATATGTATCTCAGATGACTAGGGAATAAACATTCTACTGCCAGTGTACAGAAACAAAGGAGACATCCACATCTGTGGGCAGTACAGTGGTATCTAACTGCTGTCACAATGCATGAAAGTTCTGGAGAGGGTGATTGATAAATGAATATGCAGAGTAGTAGAAAGTAAGATGGGAGATAAGCAGCTGAGATTCAGATCAGGATGCAGCACAACTGATCAGATATTTGGAGTGATACTGATGGTGGAGAAGAAGCTGGAAATAAAGAAAGAACTGGGCATGACTACAACTGGAGAAACATATGACAATGTCCTAAGATGGCTGATGTGGACAGTCCTTCAAAGGTTTGAAGAACAACAAATATTGGAAGAATTACTGTAGGCTATGTACAAGGTCTCAGTGACACAAGTAAGAACAGTGTTTGTACTTCACAGGTGTCCCAAGTGGGAGTGGATTTGAATCAGGATCAGTGCTGAGCCCACTGCTGTTCATGCTGGTGATGGACTACCTTAGAGAACACTTTGTATGGAAAAGATCAACAAAGCTGATGTTGCATTACAAACAAACAGGTTCTGAGTCCTACATTATTTAATCTCATTTTTGCAGATGTGCCAGGTCACAAACATGCTAGTTGAAAAGAGGTGTTATAGAGTTAACTGACAAATATGAAATATGCAACCTTTATTTGTCAGACATCTCAAAAAGGGTATTTAGTACTGTTTAAATTGCAATGTTAGTAAGTGCAAAGCTATGATCTTTGGATCAGGGTAGATTATCCTTTTCATAAGGCAGGCAAAGAAAGAATTAGAGAGCCCTTAGTTTTTTCATGAATAAGGGAATATATATTAGTAAATATTTTAAATTTAATAAGCATGGTGCTAAAATTTAAATGAATGCAATGTGACGGTTAATATGGCAATGTGAGAAACACATTGATAATGAACAAAGAGGAATTTGTTAACTTATATACAATCTACATAAACCGATCACTGAATACAAAAGTAGGTTATGTCTATATATAAACAATGCTCCTCAGATAAATAATTACAGGTGCCACTTATCATTCTGTGCTGGCCAGTCACATCTAACAGTGCTTTGCCTCAGTTCGGCACCACAACAATGACATTTATAGGTATCAGAAGGTACCTCAGAGGGGGTCCCTCTTGAAGGGTGCATGTGTTCTCAGAACACCAGCCTTGGTGATACCAGTTTCATGGTAGAAAGGCAGATGGTCACCCACCAGCTACTCTATATGCCCTTGCAGTACATGTAGCAATCCGGTACAATTCCAGTCTACAACAGCATAAACTGAAATGGATAGGAAGATTTTTTATTTGTATTTTCATCCTGTGCAGCAGACCATTAGCTCCTCCCAGTGCTTCCCCTCAACCTCTGGATCTACTTTACCCCCACCAATATTTACTTCATTTTACCTTGGATGTTGTTAGGAGACCAAGATATGCTGAGTTAGCACTTTAGTGTTGCCTAAGGAGTGTGTTTACTTATCTTATCCCATTTGCATACACTGGTGACACCACAAAGGTGGAACATGCAATAGACATCAAAATGGCTTGGCTCCCTCACTTGCATAAGGAGGTTGATGTGTACAAGATTAACCTCCCACCACCTAAGCAGCACTTTGCACTGTTGTCTCTCTGGTGCTCACATGAGAGATAACCTCACTATTAAGTCATGCTTGCACACTTCCCACTTCCCACCCAGGAAAGGCATGCTCATTATCCCTGCATATGTTGTCAAGTGTTCTGGCCAAGAATCAAACTCAAGTCAACTGGGCCACGGTCAGTGCTTTCACAACTTTAACCCTCTATGTAACTGGTACAGGCTGACAGGAAAGTTTTGTGACTGCTGTGCTACTCCTTCATAGCATAAGCAATCAGACTGTCCTCCATTCACATCTGTGGCAGAGTCAAATAATCAGCAGAACAATATCATTCACACAGTCGATGTACTTCCCAACAATAGGTAGCAGTACTCTGTCTTCATTCCGAACTATATCAATGCAAATAACTTACTACTCAGGACATTACTCTCTCTGGTACTCTCCTGTGCTATCTCTGACTTTGGCAGTGTTTATAACAATGGAAAATTATTTCTGTGGTAACATTGTTACTTTTTTATGATGGTATATGGCATTCTGGCATGACTGAGTAATATGACAATGTTAATAACCAGGCAGAAGAGTATCTTGATAATAGATACATTGTACTCTGATTATGACATGTAGCATTTGCCACAGTTCTGATCTACACAATAACACAAGATGACATAACACTGAACATCTGGTTACATTCTGAGTTAATTTATGACATGGCTATATACTATTCTGGACCCATTCTGGTACACATGAGAAAAACCTAGATGTAGCATAACACCTTTTCATTCCATCTTGACCTACTTCATTATCATTGACAAGTGCCAGAGGTAGGAAGTAGAACTCTTTTACCCTTGAAACTTATGATCAGCGAAGAAATGTACCCCTGCTGACTTGCATCCTGATGGTAGAATGTAGTATTCAGTATTCACTCTACATATGGAAATGACATCATAAAATCAACTGTATGTTGTGTATTTGCACTGTGCATTAATACAAGTGATATACCTTCACCCTTTTGATCATTGAGGCATATCACTGATGAACGAGTAGGTGTTACTTCTATTCTCTGCTGATGGCATATAGTTCTCTGGAGCCATTGTCATGTAGTGCTAAGGACACTATCTCTTCTGTATCTCTGCTACTTATTGATGATAGATGTCATGGTCTAGTGCAATTATAACTATAATGATTAGCCTGGTACATTACCAGAGGCATTATCAGGTAGCTGTGCATGATATACCTATTCTTACTTCTGACATCTTGCAAGATGAAGCATAGCCTATGCCAGGAAAATGCAAAGATCCTTGTTAAAACAATGTAATGGTAGTGCTGTCTCTCTGTACTCTAATATATGAGAAAGTCAATCTGTCTTAATGAATACGCTACAGCCTAGCATTAATAGAACTCACATGAAAGTGAAGCTATTATTGGAAACATCTCTTTTTGTTTTGGCAAAAGCTTGTATACTGATTTATATATGTAATACATCATTTAGTACATAAAAATATCAATGAGGTCTGTGACTGGTGAAATGCAGGTTTCAGTATGGCACAGCAGATCTGAGTTCAAAAGCCACTCTGACAAACCATGCAGCTCCTTGAGTTTGCATACAGTTCAACTAAAACATTTCCAATCATTATGAAGGATGTTTTCTTCAGTGGTTGTAGTAAGGTGCCTAAGAAGTCAGTATCTAATGGCAAGTTAAGATGAAGTAAAACTTCACCCATCTGTCACAGAGATGTAACCAAATCAAGGTTCAACTGAATTAAAACATCCGGGCACGTCTTCAGCTCAGCGTTACATCTGACAGAATTCTTTGTGCCCTAACTATCCACCAGCAGTGATTTCTCAATGAAAAACACTGACAAGGGATTTCAACTTGTAATGCTGAATTCAAGGACTTATAACATCATTTACTTTATACTCAGTGACTAGGAAGGAAATGTGAAGACTGTCTGAACTACCAGAGTGACTCAAAACACATGAGAATAAGAAAAAGAGAGAAAAAAGAGAGTAAGAGAGATGGGGGGGGGGGTAGAAAGAAAGATATTTAGAAATTTTAAACCATCCAGCACAATCTATGTAAATTATGTAGGACATAAAGAATCAAGGACGTGTTGCAAACAATGCATGCAGAATCACAAATTCTTCCCCCAGTAGCACCTATGTATCTCATGGATAGCAGCAACAAGTAAATGTCCCAACATATCCTTTATCCTTGATCTGTCTTTCTCTGGGTAATTTTGTATGCAAAATACAAGGGCTGAAAACAACCACAGGAATGTACTGATAGGCTGCTTATAATTTTCACAGACCAATAGCCTGGTAAGGACCTATGAACTTAAGATGCTATAGTGTCCAAATATTATGCAAGACTTGGTGACTGAACAGTAACACAATGTGGTCTAATGTCTTTGAGCTTATGGAGGTAATACCCCCTTAAACAAGTAACATGTCTATACTAATGCATTGTTTGCATCATAGAGTAATATGATACAGTCAAACATCAATTGATTTATGTGATTAAAGCCACCAATGTCAGAGATATACATTAGTCCAGACGGTAAGCAAATAAACTGCTGTACTCTGAATATAGTAATGAATTCAATTTCAGACACAGCAGTTAGATAAAGAAATGAAAAGTTTCAGTGAAAATGAAAGAAAATAGAGTGTACAGAAAGTACATGTAGATCAATGATAATATTTTCAAAACTTGATAATCAAAATACTTTCCCTGCTTTCCAGTAGATAATGCCACATTTCTTTGATAAATTGTTAATACATTTCTTGACAGAAACCAATTAGTAGAAAGTCAAGCCTCAGTAATAAATGACAAGGCTAAAATGATGTTGTTTCAGTTCATAAATATATTTACCTCTGAGAAAAAGAGAAAGAAATTCACAAAATTATCAAGCTATGCCTTAGACAATATTGACTTTCAATAAGTACTTTATCACTTGCTTCATGAATATTAGCAATATAATGTCTCATGCTACATTCAGTATTTTTGTGTAATATATATATATATATATATATATATATATATATATATATATATATATATATATATACAAAGCAACCTCTTTTTGAATATTTTAAAATCTGCCAAACATTCATTAGCATGCACCTGATATTACTTTCTCAGAAGAAAATTATAATTACATTTGTATCACAAATAATATTTCCTTTTACTAATTAAAATTTATTCTTACATTTGCATTATATTGGACTTTGTGATGAGAATTAACACTATCGTATTAGATACCCTCAGTGTTTAGATTTCAAGAGATCGTTTTTACTTCAACTCAAGATCTAAAGGCCTTTGATTCCTTCCAGTACTGCTTTGCAACATAATAATCTCTAGTAAAATCAGAATTTTATTACCCAAAGTGAAACTCTTTTATGAAGTCATTCTCTTTCTCATCTTCAGTCATGGACTACTGTTACCCAGATTTTAAAATAACTTAATTCAAAATGTTTTTGATATTAATGCTGCCGTACACACAGATGACTTAGTCATTGTCAGAAAATATGAATCACCAAAATATATCTAATATATCAAAAATTAGACATTTCACAAATCTAAACATATAATATCATTAAAAACACTAATCATAAACTGTACCAAAGAAAAATAATTTGCTGTGGGCGTCACCCAACCACTACCCAGACTTATCTTCCCCATACATATCTCTGGTTTAGTAGGCAGTTCAACAACACTGAACATGACCACAGATTAAAATAAATTTGAATTAGTTTATAACCTTTCATTCATTCATACTATGCACCTAGCATACCATGCAGATCATGGTACAGGAAGAGTGGGTAGCTACCATGTGAATAGAGGCACCATTCAGTAGCTGATCGAGATGTTTTGTCTATATAAGCAGACTTGTGGGTCACAAGGAGCACTCAAGTGGACAGCAAGGTATGTGTGGCTTTGGCAATATTATCTACAAGAACCCTTCAGTGACCAACCAAGGACACTGCAAGTGTATCTCAGACATCCACCTAAAACATACTCCAGCAGTTTCTCAAAGTCATGTTATAGCACATTGGGGAGCATATGTGATTCATACAGATCACAAATAGCAGCACCACTGTACTGGCATTTTATGACAGCCAGATCACCGAGGTACTGGGAGACACTCACTGTACCCCTGCGTAATAAAGGCCCACATGGGGAACAGTAACAACAGTATATCAACTATAATGAGCTCCAGTCTAGCAACTGTCAGCTGGTTTACTAGGAAACGGTATAACACACAGTGTGCCAGGTTTCCATCCAGGCAGTGCCCAAAATTTCCCAGTTCTGCACACATGCTACTTATATGAGCAGACTGTGAGGGATGGTTTACCACAGGTCAGTTGTAATGGTGATGATGGATGTTTCTTGGAGTCATTGCTAATAACACCAATTAAATATCAACAGATGATGGAAGTAAACACATAAAACACCTTCCTGTCACACACCTGAATTATTGTAGAGCATATGTTTGGACTTTCTAGATGTCTCTGCAGTATGATCTTGGCTCATGTACTAAATTTTTTGCAGTGTGCATGATACACAAGTTTACTAAGGAAACAGACACAACAGGTGTAAGACATTTGGGAGAAAGAAGTCCCAGAGGCAGCAGCTGTAGAAGTTCCTGATGAAGAGCTTGTAGAGGAATGGAATGCAGGGTATGACTGTTTGAGGAGGAGGTTGCACTGCCACAGGTAATCTCACCTGGAGTACCCTTTCTGCTTTTATATCCATAACACCCCACAGTGTCCAGTGTCAATGTTGCAGTGGTGGTGGCATTATGGGTCCAAGACTGTGTCATCTCTTCCCCACTGTAGGAGTGGACCAACCACAGGAAGAGTAGTAGCCATGATGGGTGGTTGCACAGGGGTATCTACTGACCCAGGAACCCTCACGAGTCATAACAAAGACTAAGTACTAACCCAAATGACTAAGCTATGGCTGAATTGGTCCCTGCTCATCTCTGTATTGCAACACTGTGCAATTGTTGTATGGTGGTCATACAGGCATTCAGATCAAGAGTCTGCAGTACTCACAACATGGTTGGCTACAGTACACTGACCTCAAAGGTCCTTCTAACTCTCATCATAGCTGGTGGTGACCAAGGGTGACTTTACCTCTGGAGACAAGGTACTTCCTGAGTTGCTGTGCTAGCCTAATTATATCTTAAGGTGGTGTCATGTGTCCAAGGGTGGGCTGCAGAGGCACAAAAGCTGTTTCTCTGCAGGACAGTAGATGTATGGCCATCACATTACCAGTCTACTAGTGCTGACATGACCCCTTAATGGGCTAATATTTGGCTACTATCATTACGCTTGAGTCTAGATGAGTCTAGATAGTAATCAAACATTAGGTAGTCCTACATCCCCAGCACCTGTGTGAAATCATATAATCATTCCCTGGTCTGTGAATGAAACCTTGACCAACACCTGCTTCACAGTGAAAAACTCCTACACAACAAAGTGTTATAGAACCATATGATTAACATACCTTATGCAGAGAGCTGCTGATGTACTTGTACTCCTGCAGTTTGCATGACAACAAAGAAGATATTTAAATAAGTTGTGCTGCCCTGAGTTAGATGGGTGCTGTGGATTGGTCCACATGTTGAGACATACCTAAGTGAGGCATCGTCAGAGGATATCTGATGCTTCCCATACAATAAAGCATTCATGTCCAGAAGACCTTCACCATTTTAAACTAACATGAGAAACTGCAAAGTGCTTTGTGCATGTGTGAGGGGGGAGATGACTATGGTAGGGGTGTGGGGAGAACTATCATCATCTTATGGTCTGTAGAGGAGCTAAAAGTGCAGACATGGGATCATATGAAGGCACAGTATTGCAGGAAAAACTCACGACATGCAGTTGCTACCATTTTGCCATGCTATGAAGTTTCGATGTGTACAATGGTGGTTTCATTTCTCAGGCCAGAAAGGCGTTATATGATGCACATCAAGTGCCAACAGTAGCAACATGTTTGATTGCATGAGGGCTACCATTTTTCTTTTGAGTGTGACCTCTTCCATGCCTATGTCCTCTGAAGGTAGTGAGTTGGACAGAGCTCTCAAATGGTACTCAGAAGAAAGCAAAACATTTCTGGACTTTATATAAAGATATCACTGGGACCTCCTGTTAGGGGACTCTTATGTGGGTACCTAATATAAAGTGGATAACTGACACAGGCTTGTCTAGATGGTGACTTCTACTTCTGGCATGAGCTTCTATGGTGAAAAGCGTCAGTACCTCTACAGTGACCTGAAACAATGCCATTCTCACCTTCTTAACCAGTGTAAAGTATTTATCAGAGACAGAAAGAGGAAGAAAGAGAGAGAGAGAGAGAGAGAGAGAGATCCTGTGTGGTATAGGTCACTGCACTGTTATTTTCCATATACTTAAACTGACCCTTGCTGGACTTTTAATTCATGATACTTGTTTTTGTTGTTCTTTTTTTCAGGTCAGCAACAGAGAGCATATAAACAGTACCTATACCAAAGGAGAATGGAGTGTCTCTCAGATGTAGTGCTGAGTATAATTGCTGTCATTTTATTGGTTACTTACATATATTAGAACAGCAGACTTACATATACCACACTTATGTAACAGTACTATGTACTGCCTGACACAACTGGTATTTCTGTACTACCTTGCTAACCTATATGCACACTCCACATTTTTACATTCCTCATTTGCAATTTGATGCCCAGCTCAGTCTGCCTGAACAGTATGCCCAGTGTTATATGGTGCTTGACATGCAAAGCCATTGGCACAGTCATGCTATGGACACCACCACTGTCATTCACTGGATTGAAATTCAAAATGATTTTTGTAATGTGGGGTCTTGCAACAGGTAGCATGGGAATCACAGATGCCACGGAAGCCAGAATTCACTAATGGAACAATCGACTTAGTAGAAAAGCTCAGGAATAGATCTAGATACAGACCAACTGTATTCTGTGCAGAAAAGTTCTTTGGAGTAAGGTGTTCCTACTGACATCTCAGGGAAATAATGTGAATATTTGAGAAAGAAGACATCTGTAAATTCTTCAGGAATCCCAGTCTTTGTAGGATATCCCTTACTCAAGTAAGAGACCCCCAACACTTTGAAAAAATAAAACTCTGCAAAGAAAGGCCTGTCATTTAACTAAGAAAAAATGTGAACACCTTCAAGTCTGCAACTGGTTATCACAGGAGCTGGCACTTTGCATATACCCTTATAGCAGTGGATATATCTAAAGGTAATGCAAAGTAAATGACAATGTGAAAATCCACAAAAAAAAAAAAACAAAGAAAGTAAAATTGAAATTAAAGGATAACATTTACAACTTAGTTTAAGAAGATTACTAAGACCCTTCTCCTAAAAGAGGTGGAAGTGGTATTTCTAGCACCCAATGAGAGAGTATACGCTCCATGATAGGAGAAAAAAAGAAGAGTTAAGTCTGGTTAGTGTGAAGAATCCCTCAAAACTGAGGGTAAGGCTCCCTCTGTGAAAAGTAACCTTGATGGATTTAGGTTTTGCTAGAGAAGGGAGTCTTCTACATACTCATACAGACTTATTTGAATGTCTTTAGTTCTGGGGGTTCCTCTACTTCCTGGAATTCCCCTCCTATAGCTATTTAAATATTAGCTTACCAGCAGCTTACTGGGACTGCTTATTTTCCCTTAAAAGAATGCAGTATGGAGGCATCAAAGCTCTTGGTCAGTTTGGAAAAGGAATGCTGAAAAACTGAGAGAACACTATAATCAACAAGCCTGCCTCAACACTCTTTGTAAGGACATCTGAAGCAGATAGTTCAAAGCCAACTCTATTCAAGGGAAAATTCAAAACATTATTACTGACATTTACTGAAATTTTTGAGAATGCCAACAAGCAAACCTCCTCAAAATAGTTTAAGGGACAAGAGCCCTGAATGTGGCATCTGCAAATGCATAAGTACATTTCAAAAACGGGGTGGCCATCTGAGAGAGAGACATGAACAATTACACAGTGAAGATTACTCCTCAAAGAGGAAAATATGACAAACACATTCCACAGCTTTCAAAAGAGGCAAGCATTAACATAAACACATAAGTTAAACAGGTGATGATTCTAAAAACAAGTAATTCAGAGGAATACACTTTTCCCAAACCTAACACAAGCTTTCCCATCCTAATTAGAAGGAGAGTGAAAAGTAACTACATGTTAAGCAGCAACTGATTTAAAAAAGCAATAGATGCTGTGTGTGGTCCAAAGTATGTGTGGAAAAACGTAAAGGACATATGTGTAAAAATGTAAAAGAGAAAGGAACTTTATAAGTCTATGTGCTTTTAAGTCTGGTTAGTGTGAAGAATCCCTCAAAACTGAGGGTGAGCCAGCAGGCTGGCTGTCAGGCATGTTACAGGTTGTGATAAAAACATCCTATAAAGCAAAAGGATCAGGAGGAATTGAAGAAGGTTCTGCAAATTCCATTTATAACATATAATATTTCCTGATAGACTAATGAATGTCACTGTTTTGCCACTGAAACATGTTTAACTCTGGAAATAGTTGCAGAGCAAATAGATCCTTCAAAGGGACTGGCCGAAGCCACACTTTCCTCAGAATCTGAATCAGACTTCTGGGGACACAAAATAAAATCTGTCCCTTAACATTTATTTAGAGGTTCAATCTCTTGAATATTTTCAAAAAAATAATAACTGAGAAAAGAAAAAAACATTTTTTTTTAAGTTTTCATTTCACTTTAACAACAAATTCCGAAGAAATAGAATCACTATTGCCAACAAAAAGTTCCCAATAGATGGAAATACATTTTTGATAAAACAGAATGGCATTCTCTGCCTTTCTCCCTTGTCCACCAAGGGCACTCCAACAGCCACAGAGGATATGTCTAACCAGTGGTCTATTTTGGCTGTAAAGAGGGAAGCAGTGGGACCAAAAGAAAAGATGAGTGGTCTGAGGAACCAGCTTTGGCCACAGCACAGTCACCCACCTGCTGCCAAGGCACTTTAACAGCCTGCTATGGTGAAGAAGACTGAATAACAATTTATTCCCTTTTGTGGTGGGAAGAATGAAAGGTTGAGGAACTGGTAGGTTTTTCCATGGTTAAGCTGAAAAAAGTGTCTGATTCATAGGGAATTCTAGCAGCAACAAGATAGTAAAATAGGTAAGTTGCAAAAAAATGAAAATAAAATTTTCTCCATTAAAGCATAGAAAAAAAAAAACACTTTAAATACTTACACCAATCCTCAAAAGTAGAATAAACAAACTTTCCCCTGAATACAATGTAGTTTAAGTAAGTTTACACATTTTTTACACAAAACTAAAGAAGTGATGCTCCCATTTAAATGTAATTAAAAGTCATATATCAATTAAAACATGTTTTCCATCTTTAGAATTCTTGTTTTACAGAAAAAAAGACAGTTTGTGTCATAAAAAGTAAAGTGGATGTTATTTTTTCTAACTCATACTATAATCTGGAAATGTTCTGAATTGCCAGGACAAAATGCCAAATGCCTCAAGATTTCTTCTTTTTACTTACTAAACAGTTTCTTCACAACTGGCTTTTTGTGTCTTACTGAAGTGAGTTTATTGCACTTCATCCACAAATAATGTATACATTATAATTTTCATATCAGCTTATGCATTAGCATGACTATAGATGAATCTCAGATTCTCAACGCTCTCTGCTGCTTAGTGACATAATTACATCTGTATTGATAATTCCCTGCTTCATCAATGTTCTGTAACGTGCACCAGTCTCATTTCTTAGAACATACTACAGTTGTCTTATTTATCGTTTACTACATTTTTATGAATTCCATTACTTTTTGTACATCTTTCTTTAGAGATTGTTTAAACTTTGTAATATTACACATTCTCTAGGTTTTGGAGCATTTCTTCCTGGTCCTTAATTGAAATCAGAGCTCTCAGCCATCCATCTCCTGAATGTGGAACACTACTTCTCAAGCAAAGGGACAAATGGGTTAAATGCAGAACATCTATTAACTGTTTATTAAAAATGTCAACTCTAAGAAGCCAATAGGATGCTTAAAATGTATTACTTTGCACATATAAAACATTATTTTGATGAATTAGTATGATTCATTATTATTTACCATGGATGTTAGTTAAAAATGTTTAACACGGAATGCAACACAGGTCCTTTCAGTGTGAAACAATGAACAACATGGGATTTTTTTAAGGCTCAAAATGAGGAATATTCCTCATATTAAAGTACACAATAGTCTGACTGAAACTTTCAGTTGGACTTTTTGGGTGAAAAACATATAACATAATAAATAATGTGAAAGTAAATGTGTAAACTGATATGAAAAAATACATGTATAAACATAAATGGGTAAAAAAACAAACTGATCTTAGATTAAGATTAAGAAGTAGAGAGGGGGAAATCCAGGGCTATAATGAAATAATTCAGAAGTGCTGTTATCTTTTATGTTTGGTTTTCATTGCCAAGTGAGATATCTTCTGGCATCTGTTTTTAAAATTTTATTTAAATAGTTGGACTTGAGCTACAAGTAATAGGAGATGTTTTCTATTGAGGAAGATTTTTTTTTCTCTGACTTCCTCTGACCACTGAGATTGCTGAGAATTGCTCAGGTGGTCAACTTATTCTGCTTGAGGTGAAATTCCTATGGTCCATTTCTTCCCATATGAGTGAGAGTTGAAAGAAATGGGAGAAGTACAGTCATGCATCTGGGATCAAAGTTTTTGCTTTGTGGCGTAACCCTCCACACACATGCAGTGACCATTCTTTCTGTAGGACATGTAAATTGCAGATTATGAGGTGGTCATTCATTTCTGCAATCTACCTAATCCAGCAGATAACCCTGCTTCCTGGAATGAACACATCATGTATGTTTCTCTTGCTACATCACAGAAATCAGTGCACCAGACACACAACTTATCCCTCCCATACAAAGAGTCGCAAGTGGGGTCAGGTACTTCACATCTGTCTAAACTCAGCTAGCTCAGGCAGATGCTAAAGAGGCTAACTGAGTGCAAGTTGCTTAGGTCATAGTTAATGCTCCATCCCTTTAAGCCAACTGAGGTGGCTATCCAAAGTACATTTTCTAAGATAATTGTCTAAAACATAATGTCAGCTTTGTTACACAGGCAGAGAATATGTGCAATCTGGCACACAATTGGACATCTGTTGGCACTTCTGCAATGGTCATTATATAATGGAAAGAATCTTTTAGACCTTTGAACATAAAATACAATAGAATGAAATAATAATTCTCAAAATGACAAGCACTTATTAAAAATGAAAAAAAAAAACCTGTTCTGATAACTAGGCAATATTGTCTAGTATTGTGGGGGGGGGGGGGGGTTGATTATTTTAGTGCTTTTGTCTGGAAAAGGTATTTTCCAGCCTGCTGCCATGTGCCAAAGGCTATCAATAGACAGAAACTTGCCAAAGAAAATTGTCCCATCTGTGGATGTGCACAAATTCCTGTTAACCTTTGAGTGATAAGCCAAAACAAAAGAAGCCATTAGAAGTTTAGTTGGCCAATTTAGTGACTTTATTCCTTACTGAAAAAATCTTGGATTATTTACCTCAACCTCCTCCCTGAGCATATTAAGAGTTGCCCAAAGCTGAAAACTGACATACCAATTTACTTTGGGGTAAACACCAACATGGCAGCAGCTGATGTACTTCCAGCTACATGGTATTCTACACCTGGTCCATCAGTAGAGACATTAATCTTTAAAACATCCTCAAAAGATTTGCAAAGTCTGGTACAAAAATGGATGGCCCAAATGACATATATGGCTAAGGTGACCCCAGTAACCCTTGTAAAGAGAATTTTCTACTGAAGTAGCCAAGCCACTGTGAATCACTTTCACAAAATACTCTCCTTTTAAGAACTAGTAAGACTGATTTTTTTAAGTAAAACTATGTTTAGAAAATAAAGAATCATAATATACATGGAAGTCTTAATATGCTCCTCATGTTTTATAAATGTAACAATGAGCAACAAACAGGGACCTTCATGTAAAAATTGTCCTTGACAAGATGCAAGAGGAGCCTTTTCACTGCAATATTAACAGAGCTCTCAGAAATGTTTGTTGTGCTGTGGTTTTATTAGTTGAATATAATGCCACATAGAATACAGTGAATTGTGCTATTACCGAAGTTCAAGATGGCTGTAAGTGGAGTAGCTGTAGTGGGTCTTTCAGATTTTGTAGTAGGTAACAATTGCCTTCTGAGAACATGTTAGGAAAAATTTAAACTGATTATGGAAACAAATTATTTGTAATATGGGAACATGAAAAAGACTACCATGCTATAAGCATGCATTTAGTAATGCATATGAGGGGTTTATACACAGTATCAGAGCTGTAACCTAACTGGCACATAAAGCTGCAATAGGTAACTATATGCTAAGTTTTAAGGTCACGTGGAACCAGTAACTCCCAGAGTAAGGCAGATAAACTGTTGGTAAGAAATGGGCAGATAGACATGTAATTGTGTTTTGGCATGAACAATAGGAACACCCTGAGGAAACCAAAAACAACAATGGGTAAGGCAAGATTTACCTCGGTAAAGCAACTGGACCACGAGAGATGAAAGAATGATACCCTTTTTTGAGTAGTCTTCAATTATAGCAGCTAAAATCAGGGTAGTTCATAGGATCATAGGAAGTTACTAGGATAATTGCCCTAGGGCTCTTACAAGCCTAGCCAAGTTCTACCCTTATTTCTATGATCAGCACCTAATGCCTGTGTCCAAGAGGAACATAGGTGGAACCCCTGGGGAGAATTTATGGTTACCCATCCAATCGTACAGATTGCATTTGAAGAGGGCCAATAATGTGCTCTGTGTTACACGAAGTAGGAGTCTGTTCCAAAGGTGTGGCAACCTCTGGGAGCAAATCTTCTCCTCCAGCAGGTTCTATTAATGTCACATACCAGGTTAAGGTCTTTAGAGTGAGTAACACATGTTTGATTTGCTTGTGGATATGCAGCATTTCCAGTAAAGCAGGGTCAGAGATTGACTTACATGCAAGGCAGCAATCACCACTGAGTAGTCTGTATGAAACAGAATAAAGTGACAGTGATTTCAAATGATCGACATAGGACAGATGCTGAAGACCTTGTATTTTACTTGTGAGGAGCCTTTGTGGTCTCGTCAGTTGCTGTGGTTCAGTGGGCAGTCCCAATACCTTTGGAAGATCAAAAGACTACAAGTAATTGATGGTGTACCTAGGATGCTAGGTGATTTACAGAGGGACCAAGAATAGAAAAAGATGTTAAACAGCTTTTGCTACCCCAGCTATACAGGCAATTAATTGGTCCTCATATTAAAACACAACCATAAAATGATTTGATATCATTGAATTGAAAGGACATTGACATCTCTACTTGACAGTGTTTTTGCAAAGGATCTATATATTAATATGACTCTGCTTTATCTTATGCCTGGAGTGTTAGTTGAATTCCCAAATAAACCTAGTAATGACTTAATAGCCCAAAACAGAAAATACATATTTGAAAAGGAAACAACAGATATGACAGGACATTTTCTTAAGTCATGTAACTTAAGTTATGGATAACATATACTGATTATCCTAAATTCAACAAGCTAATCAGTATATGCTACCATAACATTTATTGATTATCCTAAATTAAACTAGATATCCAGAAGCTTCTGACTGGCAGATGGTCAATGTAACATCCATAGCTAGAGAGTTATTATTACATTATTGTTGAGAAGGCATATACATGGAAGTCCTAATGTACTAAAAATATTGTTTCTGCCTCAAGCATAAGCAAAACAAATTAGAGCTATGGCTGATTTATCAGAAAGATTCAATAAGACACTAGTGCAATGCTTGTTAATGTCATTTGCCAACAAGGAAAAAAAAATGGTTCCAAATGCTGCCTTAAGTTTTGTTGCCATATGGGAGATACACAGTGTTCCATGGGATCCCCCCTTCAAATTTGTATACATGTGAAACAAATGTGTAGAAAAGATGACCAGCAAGGCAGGACAAAATGTTCACAAGTTTCTTATTTGTGTATTACATGCGTTCATCTGAAATCAGAATATATTACCTACATCATCAGCAGCCCTTTTATAACCAGTTCATATCATATGACTTGCTGAGTAAAATTCTTAAACAGATAGTACAGTAAAAACTGTTGTCCTGGTCCCCTTCAATAAACACATCACACCGAATGACATTTGACAACCTTTATTAAACTTCCATAACTTTGATTACCAATTTTATTTACAACTTGACATAGTATAGCTGATTCTAAACACAGCATAAACATCCTTGTAATGTTAATCAGGACAGTGTACCTGCTCATCCTGCCCAGTAAACAGCATCCATACATTTGCTTGCTTACTTTGCTTATAAACCTCCTTGTAATGTTAATCAGGACAGCGTACCTGCTCATCCTGCCCAGTTAGCACCGTCCATACCTTTGCTCGTTTACTTTACTTATGAAGCAGTGTCACTTCATAGACCATTCATCAAATTACCAATTACCAACCAAATAAGCAGCATCCTTACCTATTCAGCAAACTTCCTCCAGCTGCTCATTTCCTTTCCACAAATCCTAGGAATAAACCTCCACACACCGGAGGAGGAAAAGAAGAGTCCAAGCCTGTCCCTCTTCACCACCAACCAGCCTGACCAGGCTGTTTCCCCTCCCTTCAACTCAAAATTTTCAACCCACTATTTCCCATAAAGGGAAGAATCAAGCCAAACATCATTCGGTGTACCATCATCTGTAAAGCACCTTAGAATCTTGTCACAAACTCACCGTGTCTTACCAGCACTGAAACACACCCTAATGAAACTAAATAAAGTAACCCATGTAGACAAGCTACTTACACCACCATACAAAGCCTTTACTAGTCTGAAGTGCCTACTGGCTCCAGCCACACCAGGTCAGTGACTAGCCCTCACCCTCCAAAATGTGTTAAAATAATCCAACCCTACCTCTTGTAAAACTGTCACTCAAAGCCAATTCCTCCTATACACAAAGCATCACCTAGCTCACCATCCTGTTCCACTTATTTAATACAACCTGTTAAGCCCGACTGAGACGACTCCCCTTTTACCAAAACCTCTCCTATAACCATCTCTTTAAACCTGCCACAATCCTGTAATCCTAACCATCATCTTACCTGCCTCAGCTCACCTAATATCTCCTTCAACAGTAACATAACTTGGTATACTACCATAGCAATCTGCCCACCAAATCCATTCAAGGAAAAAAAAAAAAACACTCTCCAGCTATCAACAAGACAGCGTGACATTCACCCTGATGCTTCCACAGCAATGAACAAATCAAACCCCTATACAGCTGCTCTGCTGGAAATCCATAACCTCATTCTTAATGCTCCATCAGTCGATACATTCCTCAGCAGCCTCCCTCACCTGTCGAGTCCAAATTTCTTCAGACCACCAAAAATGCCAGCTCAGCAAGTCCCCATCTGCAACCTCAGTGTGAGCTGTAAAAGAAAAACTGTAAATCTACATCTGCAAAGCCCATTTCTTAATGACATTACGCACCACTAAGAGCACAGCTGTTTCATCAACTGTATGAAATGCATACATTACTGAATGCCAAACCCCCTGACTTAAGATATCTTAGCAAAAATGTTTTTTTTCACCCATATTCATGATAACATTGATACACATACAAAAATCCCAAGTTCATTGCATCAAAAGGCCTATTCTGTTATCCTTTAACCATTTCATGAGGTTTCTCAACCAAGCTGTTAAATGTTAAATAGGGCAGGGAAGTTAAAACTACCGAATCTGTCAACAAAATGCCAACTCCATGAACAACACTATCTATCTACCCCAAAGAACATCCCGGTAAAATAACTCAAAGGTAACCTCCATGGGTGAAACACACCAACTTATTAACCCCTACCAAAGTAACCACCTTAAACTAGCTGTCATGCAACTTCAGAAATGCCTAACTCCCCAAAAACCCGTGTTTGAAACAAAACACTGCCTTGCATATATAATAACAATACCTCCTTATCCCACTACCAAACATCTGGATGGGTGACTAAACTCACCCTGGGGTTCTACCCCTGTCCCAAGAAAGACAATAGAAGCAACATGTGGAATTAAAAATCGATCTTGGCTACCTACCAGACCCTACACCATTAACCCCATAACTTCCTATGCTCCTATGACTGTTGTGATTCTGCCTTGCCTGTAAACCCCAAACCTCCTGTAAACAACTCCCCAAGTCACTTTTCCCCAAACATACTTCCCTTTACAATCCCATTGTGTAGCATTTCCAACAATCAAAATCCATGCATGAAATACATTGCCTCTCAAAATAAGAGACAAACTTGTCTAGCTTGTAATCACCCCAGAGTCAGTAGCCTAGTAACTTCCTATGATCTTAAGATTTCTGTGATTCCACTCCATCTCCTGAACCCCATCCACCGTGACATGCCTTAATGAGCACTAAAATTGAATTACCTGTAACATCATCATGCCCACTGCAGGAATCTAAACTCTTCCCTATGGCCAATGGTTGTTGCTCCCTTTACTATCGAATGCAAATGCCCAAAAGCAGGGACAGCTAATCAACCTTGATCTAACATACTGAAATGGTTAATAGAACAGATTGTACAACTAAATAACCTTGACATCAGAAACTCAAGTGCCTGTCCTTCTCTGGCTAGCAATGTAACTCCTCTACTAAAACTCAACAACTTTGAAATCCACTTACCTCAGCCTTTAACTGTTGCCCACTTGTGCTCCCCATGTGTAACCTCCTCACTCACCACCACTTCCATCATCCATCATCTGCGACTTTACTGTGTATCGCCACAACTGGTACTCGGCACGCCACCATCTACAAAGAGAAGGACAAAATAACCCCTCTAATATGTAAAGAGAAAGCTCCACCTTATACCCACCTATTTCAAATTACAGCCGCAGCGTTCCAAGACCCCTATCCTGCCAACCTGGGAAGGAATGTACCACCATCCTCATATCTATGACAAGGCACCCATAACTGAAGCTATGCTTCCAAAGACCCTATCAAATACCCAAGATAAATTAACTACCAGTCAAGTATGTTAAACTAAACCTCACACATGAAGGGACCTATAAAGGAGGATGGCCTAATGGCTAAGGTGTTTGCCTTACAAACACAAGGTGCAGGGTTTGAGTTTCACAAGGGATAATTGGCTAGGCTTAAAATGGCTCACAAGGGCTGTTAGCCTAGTACTAATCTATTAAACCTGGGTAACCTTACAATTCCAGACCACCTCCATTAGTGCCCCATATAAGCCAAGCTAACTTATATTGTAAAACCTTCTGCCTATCTCTCAAACTTCCATCTCCAACTGAGGCACACTGTACCATTGACTTTCAGAGAACTGACTCAACTCTATATTGCATTTGAAGTTGATATACAGAAATCACTAACCTGCATTCTGCAAAATTATATGGTAGTCCCAACATTATGAGCATTCCCATTGTCAAAGTAAAAGTACACCAGAAGGAATTTCCTCATCTAGTCTTAGTTGCTAACTATCCCTGGTTATAAAGCACAAAAATATACTTTCCTCCTGTCATGGCAGTTACCACGTCATTTACCATCACAAGCAGAATATGGTGCTGTTGCTTAACGTAGTAAAACCTTGCTGATCTATGCAAATATGAATGTTATATGGCTTCACCCTACTGTTAACGCCTTGAGTATATTTCTTAATCCCATATATTATCCCCACATTTCAGCTCCTCTTTATTTATTTTTTTTTAAATGGACGTGTATACCTCATCACTCAACCCCCCGGCCAGCAGCAGACAACCCCCTTGCTGCCCAGCCAAAGTCCGTGGAATGGAAAATGCCAACCAGGATGACACAAAGAGATTTAAAATACTGTACTCCACCCTATCGCAAACTTAAAATTACTGGCACTTCTATTCCTTTTATCAAAAGTGATGAGACTCAGCTTCTAAGCCCCAACAAATTGCATTTCAGGATGCTCATTCTTCCAAGCCAAAATAATAAATGATTCTGTCATATTTACTGTTTCCCTCTGCTACATGTTCCCACTTCTGTGTTAATAAGTAATATGGTAAGCAGAACAAGGAATTACAGCCCATATTTGTTTAATGTGGGTTATGCTTCAGTGGTGTAGGACATTTATCACTTCTGTGCTGTGCATGCCAAAGTGAGATACTGTACTTGCAAAGACAAGCTCAATGAGTGTGTATCAAAAGAGCACACTTAGTCTTATAATTTATTTAAAATTGACTTCTTCCTCTTATTGCACAGGACAGACCTCTGGGATATAATGTGGTCTCACAACGAATTATTTCTGACAACAGCAACGAAACTATTTCCAAGCAAAATATTTACTGACACAAACTCGCAGCCCAGCAGCAGTCAACCTCCATGCACCATGTCCCCAGCTTCCACCTCACACACGCCAAGGGCAACCATGCCTCTGAGCCCACGAAACCCACCATTACCAGGCACATCAATCCTGTCAGTTAAAATTGACACCATCCACCACCAAAGGCTGCCCTGTAAGCAAAACCTCCAATCGATCAATGCATCCCAACCACCAAGAAGAATCGGAACATCAAACGTCTCTTTCGACCACAACCCCCACACATTAATTGCAAATGACCCTATTATTGAAAGTTAACCTTTTCAATTCCACTACCTAAGCATTTCTGATGTAACCACACAACAAAGAGGGCATGCAACCAAATCACTAACCATCCGACCCAACCAAAATGACAACCAGATGAAGACAATTTACTGGTTAAAGCTCTTGCCACCCCTATAGTACATTTTTTAGGCAAGGATCAAAGGATAAAACCACCACTATAACAGATATAAGCATGCAAAATCTGAAGGTAATGCTACTCAATGCTAGAAGTCTAAACCTCAAAATGCACTCTCTCGAGGCACTCCTAAAAATGGAGAACATCGATATCTGTGTAGTGACTGAGACCTGGTTTGAGGCTCCAGAGAGCACCCCTGCAATACCAGGCTACAATTCTTACCACACTTTTCGGCCACAAAACCAAGACCGAAACACTAAAGGTGGAGGAGTGTCCATATTCACCAAGGATATTCACACCTCCAGGCTAGTTGCCCAACACAATGCATCTGAAATTCTCCAGGTGCAACTAACACTAGGTAAGACTGCAATCCAAATTGTAGCTTGCAACAGATCCCTCTCCTTACCCCAAGATTCTCACTACACCTTCCTAAATGCACTGAAAAATACTAAGATACAACCAAACACCCTAACACTAGGTGATTTCAACTACTCTGCCATTAATTGGGAAAACTACTCGGGTACCAACTCCTTTTCCCAACGGTTCTTGGAATTCATAAATTCCAAAGCCCTGGATCAACTAATCAATTATCCCACCAGGGGCTCCAATATCCTAGACCTGGTCATTACCAACATGGGAGATAGATGCTCCACACCAGTGGTCACCCCCTCATTGGTCATGTCTGACCATAAGCAAATCACCCTTGACATCCACATCCCACCCCCACCCCCCAATAAGGAAACCTCATTAAAAAACTACTCCAAAGCCAACTTTATGCTACTGTAGTCAGAAGTGACAAACTTCACAACACCCACGCAGACAGGATCTGGAAGTTCAACTGCAGAATCCTACACTAAGGCACTGTATGAGCACATCCACTCATGCATGAATCATGCCATCCCAAATAGAACCAAGATGCTCTTCTCCAAAATAAGGAAGCCAATCTGGTGGTACCCTGCTATAAACAAACTATACAACAGAAGGAAGAAACTGTCGCAGAAAAGAGGAAAATCCCAGGATGCAAAAAACTCCCTCACCAGCCTCAGTAAGAAGCTGAGATCCCTCATAAAATCATCAAAAGCTAGTTACGAAAATAAAATTGCCAAAGATTCCAAAGACAACCACAAGGCATTCTATAGTTATGTCAAGAATCTAAATGGCAATGCTCAGATCTGCTCTGAACTACAACAGAATGGCATTAAATATACTGATCCCAAGGATATTGCCAATATCCTGGCAGATCGATTTAGTGCCAACTTCACTCCCCTCTCACCCCCTAAAGGGCCCATCTCAATACCAAAAGATTGCCAAATTATGATAATCACAGCAACACAGGTAGAAACAGCACTCTCCAAAGCTAAGAATACAGTATCCATGGGACCAGATGACATCCCAGGCTGTGTACTACATGAACTACAAAAAGAACTGGCACCCCACTTAAGTGTCATGTTTAATCATAGTCTCACCTCAGGCTTCGTGCCCACTGAGTGGCGCACAGCTACAGTTGTCCCGCTCCACAAGGGAGGATCCACTTTGGATCCCGGGAACTACCGTCTCATCAGTCTGACAAGCCTGGTCTGCAAGGGCATGGAACGCATTATCATACAACTTATAAACAAAGACATTGGCAACCTCCAGACAATGGACCCCACACAGTTTGCATTTGTGAAGGGCCGATCTTGTCTCCTGAATCTGATTGACTTCTTTGAATTGGTCTCCAGAGCTGTGGATGAGGGTAAGGAGTTCCACACAGCCTATCTGGACCTCGCCAAGTCCTTCAACACCATCCCCCACTCTGGAATCATAGATAAACTTACTAAGCTGGGCATAAATCCCTACGTCACTCGATGGATTGCCAACTGGCTTACTGACAGAGCCCAGACTGTAAAAGTAGCCGACTCCAAATCCGGCTCCAGACAAGTGACAAGTGGAGTACCTCAGGGTTCAGTCCTGGGACCACTCTTGTTTGGCATCTACTTCTCCGAAGTACAGGCCAACATTACGGGACTCTGGCTAACAAAGTTTGCATATGACTGCAAACTGGGAGCCATTATTGAATCCCCAAATGATGTGGATATTCTACAAAAGGGTCTTACAGAAACAGATGCCTGGTGCCAGACCCATGGGCTCAAGCTTAATGCCAAAAAATGTATAGTCATCCCCTTTGGAAAAAAACATGCACCCATAAACTACCACATAGGCGGCAGGACACTAAACATCGAAAGTGTGATGAGAGACTTAGGGACACAAGTGAACAGTGGTCTCACTTTCGATAACCACAGCGCCACAACAGTCAGGAAATCCTTCTACATGGCACCCCTCATTACTAAGGGCTTTTTATCCAGAAAAAAGGAGGTCATTGTCCCACTGTACTCATCCCTCATTAGACCCATTATAGAGTATAATGCCCCATTTGGTATGTACCTCACAAGACATCTGCAACAGCTGGAAAGGCCACAGAAATACCTCACTAAAAGAATCACAGGCTTAAAGCAGATGCCATATGCTGACCATCCAAAAAAACTCCAGCTATGCTCTGTGTCATATCATCTACTCAGAGGCGATCTCTGCTTAACATACAAGGCCATGTCAAACCCTGAGCTGTTGGACATGCTCCACTTAAAGAAATCCCAATCCCTCAGAGCCACACGCTCCAGGGATCTAAACCTTATCATCATGATGAACAAAACATGCTGGAGGGATAGGTTCCTGACCCAGAGACTCCCCATACTCTGGAATAGACTGCCCATACATGTCAAGCAGAGCACCTCATTGGCCCTCTTCAAAAAGAACCTTGATGATTGGATGGGAGATAGAAAATTCACCCCGGGGATCATGTCAGTTGCCCTGCTAGACAGGGGCCCAGAGAAGTAAATATTGTGGGTAAAAATTTCCAGGGAATTGTTATGGCTAGGCTTGCATAGGCCTTAGGGCCGATAGCTTAGTACCAACCTATGAACCTATGAACCACTCAAACAGAACAGGGCCCAATGGTGGAAACCGGGCACTATACCCAAGAAACACCCTTGAATCCAAAGATCACCACATATCCTATCCCGACCACCACGTGGTAAGATCGAGTGCCAGGGATCCTGCATACCTGAAATACCACTTCCCTGACAGCAGTTAATAGGGAATCTAATCACCGGGGCACAGGTTCCAGAGAATTGGCTCAAAATGCAGACTACTTCGCTGTCCAAACTGCTGCCTTGTGGAGTTAAAGCATCCAGCCAACTGACACCTGAGCTAGCTCAAACCGACAACATTGCCCATGCCAAAACTCCAACGCCAATGCAACCGCACAATGCAGCAAGGTCTCAAACTGAAAAGGAGAGTATAGGATCGCAACTGTATCTCACCACTCACTCGCACCTCCCATACCGCACTCAGCCACAGAAAATGCAGAAATTCTTAAACATCCAATGTCTGCATAGAAAACGGAGCAAACCTACCTCTGAAGGCAATCCACCCAGGATTGTGACAGCTCATAAAAAGGTTGAATGATATGCAAAATAACCTCACTTCTCCTCATTAATTCCCAAACCTCTGCCCCCCCCAAAAAAAAACACTGTATACAAAAAAAAAATTGTTTGTAACTCAGACAAGCACCATACCCAGCAATGAAAGCTTACCCCAAAGAGGTGAAACACTGCAAAACACTATTACTCCAGTTTTCCCTTTTAACAAAATTAAGCCCAGCCTACCTGTTCCCAAACACACTTACAGGTTATCATGGACATGATCCTTGCAGTAGCAAGCTCACACCAAAATGTGATTACTTACCCAGCTACACTTGTCTAAACCCCTTAAGCTCCTCCCCAACCTTATCTCTTTTCCTCCCAATCATCCCTCTCTCTATTTAACCCTTTCACGTCCCCCACCCACTTAACTCCCATTAATATATCAGCCTAACCCCTTCTGAAGATGTCCCAGGACAACTTGGTTTGTTACCAAACCTCACTTACATAAACCAAGGTCAGAAATAATGTAAAATGCAACTGATCAGTTACAAATATATCTGCATAATAGTTAACCACAGTTAATCCACTGTAATTATGCTAAACAATATAGTATCTAAACCGTGTTTGTTCATTTTCTTAAAAGGCATATATTGTTAGCTGCTTCATAAAGCCCTGGTAACAAATGAGCAGCAAAATGCACCTGCTACTATATCTCCCTACATTTTAAAATGTTGTCCCATCATCTTTAAAAAGGTGAAATAGAATTTTTCCCATAAACCAAAAATAATTTTTTTAAAAAAATTATTACGACTTTAGTTGTGGAGTACAAGGGCATTCTTTTTTTTTCAAATATATTTTTATTGAATTTTTCAACCTTTTCAAACATACAAAGGAAAAACTGTAAGTCATTACAGGAAGCAGTAAAGTATAGGTATATATGTATCAGTTATTACAAAAACTATGCATTTATAAAACAGCAGCTATCTTACAGGGAAACTTACATCTTAGAGACCAATATAAGCAGTAAAGACCCCCAATAACCTATTACAGTCAAAGTCTAGAGATACAAATGGAAAGAGGCCTGGAAGGAAGAATATATGACTGTCTTAAGAAGAAAGAAAAGCGGTAATGAGGGTATAACCATAAAAAACAACTATTTACATCATGTACTTCTATTTATACCATATTTACACCATGGATGCCAGAGGATAACAAAATAATATAACAAAATATTTTGTAAAATCAAAAGTTACCGTGTGATGGTAACACTGTCTAATGGTTATAGGGCCAGATATGATACTGATGGAGGATTTCCTGGAATGTAGTGTTAGTGACCCACATTTTGGAAGATTATTTAGTTTGGATTAGGTCAAAAAGTCTACACCAGTAATTCTGAAAATATTCTTTTTTCATTTTGTTATTATTGCATAACTTATGTGCAGATATATATTTGATTGCCATTAATGTAAAGTTTTCCCAAGTTATTGTTGAGGGATTGACCCAATTCTTGGCTATAAAATATTTGGGAAGGGTGCAGGCTGTAACCTGATGGATACCCTTAAGAGATTTAGGAATTATGTTTAAAATCGTTGTTTGTCAAGAGAATGTGTTTTTTTCATAAACCATTTTGAGTTCTGAGAGAACACCAAAGTTTGTAAATATTCTTACAGCTCCAAAAGATGTGAAGTATATCTACATGTGGGAGGGAACAGAATGGACAGGTTAGGTTTTTATTGTATCCAAATTTCAGTAAGACTGCTGGGGTATAGTAGGAATTGTTGTTTATCATAAGCTGGGTGTAAATTAGGTTTTTGAAGGGGGTTAGATTCAGGGTATTATTGATTGCTTCGCACTTAAACTCCGTAGAAATTTCTCCTTGTATACCGTCCCAATATTTGGAAAATAGAAGTGAATGATCATACTTAATGCTTGACACAAGTTTATAGGTATTTGAAATCATTTTGTTCTGTAGGGAAAGTGATTTAATGATAGATTGTGATACCGTAATGTCTTGCTCCTTCACTCTATAGTTAGAGAACTTTTGTTTTATAAGTGAGCTAATTTGTCTTAAGATAGGATCATATTTGTTAGGAGCACCAAATAAAGTTTTGACCTCGGCAACATTTTTAGAGTTATAAAAGTGCCAAACTATGGCTTTCCTAACAATAGGGAAGTTTGTTAGATCGATCATTTTATTATTGATTTTTAAGTTTGGGTTTAGGTGAATAGATTGGAGAAAGGGAATAGTATTGTGCAATTTTAAGGAGGTCATCAGAGTTTGAAAGATGCAAATTATGTTCTTTAGTGTAGGCAAGATCTTGAACTTGTAGTCACCATCAGGTGCTAAAAAAGGAATAGCATATGGATGGAGTTTTAATGAATATATATAGTTGCACCAGATTTTGATCCAGGTTGGGTACCAAAATTCAGCAGAGGGATCATAATAGGCTATTTGAATTAGACGGCTAGCATTAATGATGTGGTAATATAAATTAAAGTCTGGGAGACTTAAACCGCCTTTGTTATTTGGTGTAATTGGATTCCTGTATGATATTCTGGTTGATTTAGGGAACCATAAAAACTTTGAGACTGTGGCTTCGATTTTTCTGAAAAAAATTTTTGGAATGTTTAAGAAGATGGAGTTAAGATGAAAAAGGATTCTAGGCAAAATATTCATTTTAATGATAGCAGATTTTGATAGCAAAGAAAGATTGATGTTTTTCCATCTAGTTAGATCATTATTTATCTGATCCCCAGACTCTATATAGGTTTGCTTTTATTAGTTCTTGGTGAGGGTGTGTGAAATTTATTCCTAGGTATTTAAGTGTATATTTGAGAGGAATGTCAGACAGGGTGGAGTAATATTCTAAGTGGTTTGAAGGGCATTCTTAAGGTTTTTATTACTACTGACATATTAATGTTCATAAACCTGTTCCTTCAGGCACTGCTCTGATTGCCAACATAAAATACCGCACAGTTAGAACATGTGACAAGATAAATTACAGTTCTAGTCCCAAAGTTAGCCCTTGGTAAGGAGTAATGCCTCAAGTTCTTCTGACTGACCGAGAGTTTTGCTTTGTCAGAAATTAAATGACAATAATCACAACAGTTAATTTTTTTGTACCACCCTCTTGAGGTTTTTTATACAACTGGTCTTCCAAAACAATATATATATATATATATATATATATATATTTTTTTTTTGCTCTTTGATCTTTGTTTTGGTGAAACATAAACTTCTATCTCACCTTTTGCAAGATGGTGGGAGAACATTTTAGACTGTAGGGAGTTGTGGTGGCAAGTGCATTTTGTGGCTCGTATTTCATTATGGCTTAAGTCTGTTATTTCAGAAGAAAGTGCTTAACACACACAAATAAAAATACTTTTTGGACTTTTTATCCTGCCTTGCTTGTCATCCTTTGTGCACATTTGGTTAGCTGTTGCCATTATCTTTATTTTTATTTTGTTTTACTTTGTGCCATTCCCTGACTTGTTTGTTTTTGTAGAGATGTGTCTACATGGGAATCAATCCAGGGAACTGCCTGATAAAAGAAAAGAATAATGGGAGGGAGGAAATATATGCCATCATAGATCAGATGTAAGACAGGCAAAAATATAATTGTTAGCACTGATCAAAGTTCACATAACCGAATGCTGATAAAGTGCAAGCCCACATGTATAATACCAGTACACAGAGCAAGGAGCATCAGCTTGGAGACACAGTGATGGGGCTCATAGCATATGTGGAAAATACACGTCTGGACACAAGGCAGAAGTATTAGGAAATACAGAAAGAGTACATCAGATTCACAATAAGGTTTCCAAACCATTATGCCAAATCAACAATTCTACCATATTAATGTACTATAACCTTGCTGTGATTTGCAATTATGGTGGTCACACATAGCCTGAAGCAGGTTAGAGGCTCAACATAGAAACATAACTAAAAGTAGGAGGCATAGTGTCTGTCCTCCAAAGAAAGACATTTTCCTTTACATCAGGATAGACTAGTATTCTATTATTTAATACTGTGACAGGTCTAAATAAAAAATAATATTATAGGCTTAGATGTGGTCAAATGAGACATTATTGTTAATATGGCAAAAAATATTGAATCTAGGAGGGATGACTGTGGAGTCCCATATTGAATGGAGTACCTCCATCATGTTGGTTTTCAAGCCAATCAAAGCATACATTTCTGCAATGACTTCAGGCAGCTACATTCTATCACCAATTTCAATGCCTACTGGATGTAATAGCTCTATAAATTATCTAATATATAGACACTATCAAGTGCCTCATAGATCCAGTAGCCAAGATTCTCATGTGAAGCATACAGAGAGCAAAAAAGACAATGTAATTTATGCATTTATCAGATGGATTATTTTGGGTCATCTAAATGCAAAATATATTATCCACTGGGAAGGTGGGACTGTCAAAAGCTATAATATGTTTGCAAAATATATTTGAAATGAGCCCGTTCTCTAGTGAAGTTCAAGGGAAGTTGCTAGGGTTTTGTAAAGCCAAAATTCCTGTGTCTCTGTTGTAACCAAAAGTGAGAAGACACTGTGCATTCATTTAGAGAACAGTACAGGTCAAGGCCAGGGTATGTAACTGCAAAGTGTTCTTTGGAATGTTGAAAAATTGTGAAATTAGACGTGGCAAATTAGATAGTGAATATTTTTATATGGTGCTTCCATTAACCGATTGAGTTCATTCTGAATTTCAACAGTAGTAAGAGGAGAAGCCACTGCAATACCTACATTCTTGGGATATGCTGCTATGAATTTTTTCCCATTACTGAAAGTAAAACAGGCTCTGGGTGGCACTTTCAGAATTTGTAAATGTCATAACAGTAATTTATGACCATTTCTCATGGGTATGTACCACCACTCTGCAAGTGTCCCTCAAGCTGTCCTGTAAAGTCCACACCAATGCACTACCTGATATGTTCAGGACAGCCCAGTGGCTCTAGCTTTGTCATGTTTCTTACACATTTGCATGTCAAAATAGTATTTGCTTTCTACTCAACAGCATGATCTAGGCCACCTAATGATAAATACTTGTGGCAGTTTCTTTCACACAAATCATTCCACAGTGCATAAAATGTAGTTGATCTAGAAACTACTGTGTCAGAAGTACTGGAGTAATAATTCACATTCTCCTCAACAAGTAACCAGAATGAAGTGATACCTTCTATCATTTGAAAATGCAAGGTTTCAAGTCAAGGGATACTAATAAACTCTGCAGTTATCTTTCTTGCCATACCAAAGCCATTAAATGTGGACTCTGTAGAAATAGCTATTCTCGTTCGACTTGCTCTGCTATTAAATTTTCAGTTTAAGACTATTAGAAGACTATTGTGCCACGGTGCTTGTGTAAACTACTGAGTTCTGTAGCCTGTGTACCTTAGATAGGTAGAGGTTCTGTTCTAACTGCAGTCAGGTGTGAGTGTGTGTGTGTGTGTGTGTGTGTGTGTGTGTGTGTGTGTGTGTGTGTGTGTCTGTGTGTGTGAGAGAGAGACTCTAGCCAAAAGACTAGAAGTGTGTATCCTGCAGCTACTGCTCCAATCCCATGAATTGACAGTATTTAAGACGGTGCAGTGATGTAGCGATTAAAGTTGTTGCCTCACAACAAGAGGTTCTCTGGTTCAATTCTCAAATAGGGTGCCTTCTGTGCAGAGATTGCATGTCCTCCCTGCATTTGCATGCGTTTCCTCCAAGTGCTACAGTTTCCCCCCACATTCCAAAGATATGCATCTGGAGCATTTCTCCCCAGGCCTCTGCTGAAAAATGGTTCTGTTCCTGTTGGACTTTCCTGGTAAATAAATATTAAATAAAAATAAATTCTTTCCAGCTTACATCTTGAGAGTTTTCTGGAAATTTTAAGCTCAGTAACACAACTGCATTTCATGTGATCCTTACTTTTGGTACTTCATTCCATAAATATAAATGGATAAAAGTCAGGATAAAAGTCAAGCATTGCATTCTTCCAGCAGACAAAGAAGAAATACCAATACAGGGTTCAAAAATTGGTGACAGAGAATGTTGGTTTGTCAGGCGAATAAACTTATGTCAGAATATTTACTGGAAGAATTTATGAATAACAATGATATCTTCTACTATGCTATACTCTTTCTGAGCATAAATCTTTATGGCTATGCTTAAAGTAAATGAGGTTAAGGAAGTGCACGCCTCTTTACTTACTGCTGTTATGCGAGATATAACTGTACACAGTCTGTATAGAGATGCATATCACACTAGCTGAAAGAGTAACATTGATGCAAGGTGCACCACGGCCTGTCACTTTAGCAAAGATGTTTTTGCTTTATGAAGTGTGGTCTTGCGTTCTATAGCCAATTCATTTTTTCTGTACCACTAAAAAGTTAATGTGCAAAGATTTCAGCAGACGGTGGAATAAATCTTCCATAGTAATTAAGCTGTTCCATCTATCTGTATCTATCTATCGATATGTATGCGTGTGTATACATATATATATATATATATATATATATATATATATATATATATATATATATATATATAAAATGAGACTGGCTCATATTTAGAGGTGACAGAACTTTCATGATGGTCTTTACATGAAATGAGACTATGCAAATTCTAGCAGCATCAACCACATGCCCCATATAATCCAAAGACCTTAATATTTTATATTGGTCATTAAGAACACATAAGTCATAATCGTCTAAGTTCTGCAAGATTACATTAGATGTCTTTAAACAAAAATCGTTTAACTTTGTATTCCTCACCAGCCACTCAGAATTTGAGCTTTGATTCTCTGAAATAACTCAGAGCAGAAGTATTGACAAGTATAAACCAGTGATGCAAATAATGTCTAATTGGTGTGATGGAGACAAATAATTCTTGTGAAACGTTGGCAGCATGTATCTGTTGGTAGTTGTGACACAAACCTATCTTATTACATGAGCATATTAACTCTGCAGTCTACAAGTGGCAGTGTATAGGCATCTGCACAAAATGCAGGATTAACTGGTACATGGAAATTGCTATAAAATTTGATAGCGCTATCTTGCTTAGGAATAACAAAGGGAGTGATGCATTTAATGTGAGCAATTGCTTATAGGAGTTTTATCTTGACCAAGTGGTTTAAGTCTCCTTTAGTAGGAGATTCTGTGGCATGTGATCCATGTCTGGCCTTCAGGTATCTTGGCTGACAGCTAGGCTTAATATTTCATTTACAGTGGCAATTTTATTCTGCCACATTCTCCTTTGTAAACAGCAAGATGTCTCTTTAACATAACATTTATTTTTCTTCATTGCTTATATTATGGACTTCAGCACTATTTAACTTGATTTTCCTAAGTCACTAAAGTTTAGTTAAGACTGAGTAACTGCCCTTCACCACGTGCAGAACAAGGGTTTGGCATTTGCATTCATCTCTACTTTGACATTTGTAACCCTCATCATTGGAACTGAGTAAATCCTCAAAATTAAATTAAAGTGGTCTGAGAGTCAAATATTGCAGTCTGTTCAGGGATTGTAGAAACTGTTGATACTCTATCAGTCTCCATTCCTACAGGTTGATCTATAAATTTACTTTTTTGCTTCTGTTGTATAGCATGCAGGTCTCTTCTTTTTTCATCTGTATCTCTCTGATTGCTGTCTCAACTTTTTTTTTATTTGTCTGTACTTTCAAAGTTGTGTATAGAATCGATGTATCCTTTTTCCACATTACCTGCAATCCCTGTTGACGAATATTCAGCTGTAAGGTTTTCTTCCCCCATAACTATAACACTCACATTTCACTACTAATGGGGACTCAAGGCTTGTTTGTAGCAGACATTATGGGTAATCTGCTCAGCACATTCAACTGGGGAGTGGTTTTTTTTTATTATCACAATTTATGCAAGAATTTTAATACCATTCTGACAGATTAAGTTCACTTAATTCAAAAAGCATTTCAATATAACTTCACTACATAGGTCGCAAAGCAATCAATTTGAAGGCTGTCATTTAATGCACTTTTAAATTCATGGTGTCTGTCCTTTTAAGAACTCAAAATACCCAATTTAAACACACTTTCTCTGCCTCAGGTTGAAATACTGAACCTGTTGGATGGATATGAATCATATTTGAAAAGGTGTGTTGAATTAGTAAAATTGTATATGAGAGAGAGTTGATATTTCATAAATGAGCTTAAAAACATTGGATAGGAAAATTTGTAATTTACAACTACTGATAAAGTAGCTTTATAATCCTCCATTTTTCAGCCAGAAAGATTTGAGATTATATGATTTTTAAGTTATATTTTAGATTTAACCAATAAGGAAACGGAGATAGTATTTTTTGATAAGTTGCTTCACAAAAAAATACACGGTAAGTCTATGTCAGGAGTCATAGCCCGGACTTTTGTTACACTTATTTCAGTTGAGAGAGTAGAGCATTTTCTCTGTGAAAGTCATTTTTCAATATAGCATTTTCCTGAAACATTCTACAGATGATTTATTTATGTATCTATTTATTTATATATTTATTTATCTATTTACTTTTATTCAGTCAGGAGATAGTACAGATCTTGATGAGTTCCATGCTTACTATAACTCTATGACCATCTTTCTTACATTTACATACAAATGAGTTAAGTGTGGTATAATGCTATTAGACACAGAAATAGGTGCATATACTGACAGTAATCATTTGTTTTCAGACATATAAAAAACACTTTCTTGTTTGCATTTACATGCATAAAGCATGTATCCTTATAATACAAAGAAAAGAGTAGTGAAAGAGCAGGCTATTCATCTGACATTACCTTCCATGGCAGTTGGTGCAGAGATTTAAGGCCGTGAGCTATAATTCCTGTGGTACAGGTTGTGACTCCAAAAGCTGTAATTTGCCTGCTGTGTGATCTTGAGCAAGACATTTAACCAAACATTGCTCATGGATCGCCACTGAAAATGGACTGTTTGTCCATTGGACTGTCTGGTTAATACATGGGCATTATTATTAGTAGTAGTAGTGGTATGTCAGTACTAGTATTAGTAGTAATTTGGCATTGCGGTCGAGTGGCGTTCGAAATCCATGCGTAGAATGGGTGTGCCTTCGTTGAAGGATGGGCGTCGAGCTGGCACCTCAGCACCGTAAAAATCTACTGCCAATCATTAGCGGACCAGAGTTCCACTGTGGAGACCCCTAACCAGGAAAAGCCAAAAGAAGAACAACATTTACATAACTCTCTACATAGCTTACTTTACACGTCTTAATCTGTACTATGAAAACTGTAAACTCTAAGTTTATGGCATATATTGGTGGTGGGTAAGTTTTTTTACATGTGTACCTCTTTATTTATAGTACTGTTTATTATATATCCTTATAAAAGTCTGTTCCTGTTGAATTTGTTTTTGTTTCTGCCCTATAAAACTTTCAATTTTTTTTCTGTATTTATTTTTAGTATCTTATTTTGATTTCTATTTTTCGTATTTTTAAATTATTATTAATTTAATCTGTCTTCCTTCTGTAAACTGTCATTCATATGGTAGGAGCCTGAGTATCGAAATTCCGTGCACTGATATGCACGTTTTCCTCTGTGTTGATCTGTATGACGATAAAGTTTACATTGACTTCGAGTACTGGTATTACTGCTATAAATTTAAAAATGTTTCAGGAAGGAGGTTTAATGAATAGATATACATTTTACATTTTTGAATCTGGATTAGCTACGTCTGCTAGTTTGTTCTAAGATGAAATTAGAAAGATAAAATACGATGTTCATCGAAAGAAATTAAAGAGAAGAGCTCACTTGGTCTATTTTAAACTATTTTGGAGTACAAGGCATTAATTATACCAGTAAACATTGATGCACGTGATGAAAACAAGTATAAAGGAAAGTGTTCTCCACTTAAAAAATAAAAAGCTTCAAGTTAACTTGTCCCTTAACTTTTAACTTGAATTTTAAAGAATTCAAGAGCATAATAATAAATAATCAGATAATAACTCAAGAGATGTTGAATTATTTAATAATAACTGAGGGGGTGTTGAATTATGCAATACTGCAGACAAAAAAAAACATTTTTTGATAAAAATAAAGCTTGCAATTTAAACTAATTGTTAGTAAAACATCACAGCAGGAGAATAATGAGCAACAATACAAATGCCCAGGAACTTGTAACTTGAAAAGTCAGCAGTTTTATTAATAAAAGACCAAGTTTGTATATCCCTCCTGTCCAAGGAAATGTTGGATGCATTGGGAATTTTGATCATATGCACTGCTACCTTCATATAAAGTGACGTATTTTATATTGGCAAAGCTAACGGAAAGTCATGTAAGTATGTATAAGAATGTTTTATTTATTTTTGCATTCATTAATACAGAATTTACATTAGTCTGACGAGTAGAACTACTTGATCTGATGATTTAAATTTTGCTTGTGACTTAAATAGGAAATGTGAAGGGACAAATACGCATCTCAGACAAATTCCCATTCTCTAGAATAGGCTTCTTATCCATGTGGAAGAGAGCCCTTCCATAACCCTATTCAAGTGCAACATGGACACGTGGATTGGAAATTAGAAATTCATCCCCAATCTGATACTTATGCTCTGATGGACAGAGGCAGCAATTAATGCATGCCCTAACTAACATGCATCCCTTGAAATAACCTATAAGGCACAATACCTTGTGGGATACATTTGCGTTGTGTGACTAGTCTTATAAAAGCCCTATTGGTTGTTAGCCTAGTATATACCTCAGAACCTATGAAATTATGATCCTTTTCAGGAAGTAAGCTTACCAAGCTGGCAATAAATCAGTAAGCTAGATGTAAAGAAAGGATACAAACATCAAGTAAATGTTAAACAATTGGAAAGTGCATACATTGGAGGAAAACTGATAATTAACAGCAGGCATGAAAAGAGGCAAAAGAGATAGTTATAACTTGACAGTAAGAGGTGGGGTGCATTACTCTCACAATCCAGTATCAAGGATGTGGGTATTGACCTGGTGGGAGAGTATTTCATGAGCAGGATAAAGGAACAGTTTGAAAGTGTTTGACCTCATGACAGAGTATTTGATTCACAAGATAAAGGATTAGTTTGAAAAGGGTGACAACGTTCTAAGGGATACAGCATAATTTTTTTTAGCTTGCTTAGAATCATTTGAATATTACATAATCCATATAACATGTATGGCAGAGTGATTATGTGAGGCTGAGCTTTACACAGACATTACCTAATTTATTGACGATTGTCAAAGAACTGGGATTAATGGCTTAATGCAGTCTGGCTTTTCAGACCTCTGTGTGAGGTCTGTAGGTTAGGTGAAATCTTAATTTCTTGTAGTATTATATTTCAAATTGCAAGTCAGGTACAAGTATTATAAATATTTTTCCTGCAAATGTCAACATGTACAGGGGTCTAACTATCAGTTTACTATTTGTGCACCAGTGAACATACTGCAGATTTTAAAATGAAGGAACTTTTTTAAGTAATGGGCAGTAGAAGTGCTTAATTGGTATGTTGACTTATGTTCTAAGAAGAGAGTTTACTCTATCATCTACTGAAAGTTAGTTGGATTTAACAATTGTCTGATAATAGTGTTGATTTTAGAGTCTTAGATGGATAAACCTTAGAATCTTATTCTCTGGTTTTGTAGTACTGATTTTTAGAAAAGCTGTTGTGCTATGATGAGTAAGTATTCAAGCTGTGGCAAAAATACACTTCTAGCTATAGCTTTCCTCTTCTTTATTTAGTAAGTGTGATATTGTATATTGATTTGTGCAAGAATGTTTTGGTACTGTTGTTCCACATGAGGAAGAAAAGATCATGTTCGATCCAATGTAAGCCCAAGGTAATTTCATGTTTGACCTTTGGAAATGTTTTCTCTATGGATTTAGAACAGTGAGTATTGTACCACATATAGCCATTTTCTAGTTCTAATAACAATCTATGAAAAATATATTGAAATCTAATGCTTTATTTATATATTCAATTTTTTTTCTAGGAACTTAAAGAAATTCATTATTTTTGTCACATATCAAGTTATTTTACATGGCAAAGTCTGAGACACAGATTAGGAAAAAACTTAGTAAGGAATACTTTAGAAGAAAAATTAATCCTGAAAACACTATTGCCATCTACGAACAAAATCCAAGCAATAAACCAATTTTCTCTTCCTGTGCTAATGCACAGTTTTGGAGTGATTGACTGGCCCCAAAACGTGTTGGATAGATTAGACAGGAAAACAAGAAGGATGCTTCATGCTCACCAAATTATTTATACAAATCAGTGCATACCAAGATTATATATTTCCCTTTCTGAAGGAGGGATGGGCCTCCTTGCAATTGCTTACATGTATAGATCTACAATCATGGGACTCCACATATACCCGCTGACCTCACAAGACCCAAACACAGTGAACGTTTTGAAACATGAGGAGAATAAATTTAAGGTGACTTCTCTGCTTATTCTAGCAGAAGCATATCGCAGTCAAGCAGGAATGGAAATCAAACAAGAAGTAGATCAAAATATAAAAATCAGGCAGCAACTGAATGTGCCAAAAAGCAAATGAAAGAACATAAGGAGAAGGAAGAGATTTGAAGGGAAGAAATGTGGAAAATGCATAAATATAGTTGCAAGTATAGAAAACTTCTGGAAGAACCTCATGTTGATTAGGAATGAATGCCAGAATGGGTAAGGAGAGACAAATTCAAACCAAGAGATGAAAGGTTAATATTGGTGGCCCAAGATAGTGGGCTACGTACACTCTGGTTTACAAAGTCCATTAAACATGTTGGAGAAACAGACAAATGTAGGTTTTGTAAAACCAAAATGAGCACATTCACACACCTCCTTGCTGTAATGTCAGAAGGCCTGAATACTGAAAGGCATAATAATGTGTCAAGGCTGTTGCACTGGGGATTGTGCAAACATTATGGTACTGAGGTAGTGGAAAAATACTGGAAACATGAGCCACAAAGCATCATAGAAAATTATGAAGTCTACATCACATGGGATCATCCATTGCCAACTGTTCAAAAGATAGATGCTAAAAAAAAGATATAGTGGCCCATGAAAAGAAGACAAAAACAGCATTGATCATTGAAATCGCCACACCCAGTGACTGCAGTGTGTTGCATACAGAGAGACACAAAGTCATAAAATATCAGGATCTGCAGGCAGAAATGAGAGCAATGTGGTAGAAAGATACCCAGACAGTTCCAATAGTATTAGGAGCAACGGGTCTTATAAAGAAGAATCTACAATTGTATTTAAACATGTTACCAATACATGTAATCCCATACGAATTGCAGAAGGAGTCATTACTGGACACATTGCGGTTGCTGCAAAGAGCACTTCTGGCTGACATCAAAGATTGAAACAATACTAATTTCATGACCTTTAATTGTACTTCGACTTAGGAATGGGGTCCATTCCCGTCATGGTATTAGAAACCCAAAAGACTTGCCCCAGGATTTACTAATCTTCCATGTAAGACTAGATTAGTCTTACATGGAAATGCCAGTCTAAGAGTATGATGGCAGTGCGCCATGCATATTAATGAGGGTGTGCTGCCTCAACTCCAAAGCTAACACGGAGCGTGGACAAGTGTAGGGGGCGTGTCGGACTGCCGAGCAGTCCAAAAATCCATGCCCCTGCACTGACAAAACCCAAGAAATGTTGAGTTACATGAGCGAGTCTGCTCACATGTGTACATTGTAACACTATACTCCCCCATATGTTAAACCTCGTACAAATTTAAAAATTAAAAGAAATGTATTTATTTTTTTTGTTTTATTTCTGATATAGCTGCCCGTATTTGCGCGTGTTTGCGTGGGATTGCCCATTGCTTAGCTACAGTTAGCAGCTTAGACACCGAAGAGGATAATAAGAAAAAAATATGCAAATTAAGCAAAATAGTGATAGCATAGTGGTTAGAGCCTTCGCACAAAGAGGAGACATTCCTGGTTCGAGTCCCACTACTGCACGTTCCATTTTGTGTTGGAAATCTGTATACAAAAATATTTCCTGACATTTATCATGTATAAGTTTTGTAAAAAGCATTCAAATGTTATATGTTGTAGTGAACGATTTATATATATATATATATATATATATATATATATATATATATATATATATATATGAAGATGAAATGGTTATGCATTCTGAGGCATGAGTAACTTATTTTAAGCAATATAAAGCACTGCTAAGCACATTTTAGCAGTATTTAGCATATTTAAAACCAATTGCTCGTAGCTGAGCACTGCATTAATAAGCGCAATGTCTTTGTGCATAGCTGCGCACCGTGCCAACCAGCACAGCTACAGCGTACTTGTGCATAGCTGTGCACCACTCTAACCAGTGCAACGTCGGGCAACATCGAACAACGTTGGGCAACGTCGGGCAATGTTGAGCAACGTCGAGCAACGCTGGGCAAAGTCGGGCAAGGTTGAGCAAAGTCGGCTTCACACGGCCACACCTCCTTTACTGTACCTTAACCATTCAGGTCTGGCCAGTAGGAAAATAAAAAGCAGTGACAGGGCTCAAACTCAGGATACTGTGCTCTATAGTCTCAGTACATAACCACTAAGCCATGACAGCATTTCATAACCATGCACTTTCAACAGACACATATCTATCAAAGGAATATTAAACATTGCTAACATCAGCTAAGCAGGTGTGCCTACAGCTGAGTTTTTTCAAACCTGGTCAATCACAAATAAGTACGGGATATGAGGCATATTTAAGCTCCACAGGTGGAAATACTTGCCATAACTGGTTGTAGCTCACTTCTGAAGTAAGCATGGCCGGTGTTGGAGAAGGCACTCAATTTCAAGTGCAGCGCTGGGGCACTGCGGAGACCAAAGTAATGGTTTGGCTCCTTGTCCACAATCATGAGGAAAGACTCCTGCAGGGCCAGTACCAGGGCACCCAATATAAAACGGAGACCTGGAACAGTCTAGCTCGTGATCACACCAGTGCCACTGGCGTTCCTTGGACTGGTGAGCAGGTCAGGCACCATTATTTTGACCTGAAGTGAAGTAAGGAGGATCAACTGGACCAGTGAATCCAGGAGTCCCATGCAATGCCTAATGCCCCAGTACTGAGTAAGTAGCCATTGTATTAAGTAGTTAAGAATTGCTATGCTTGTCTATACTATGGATAGGTATGTCTCAGTATCACTGCATTTACTTCACAGCTGCAGGTGCCCGGGCTATGAATCAGCAAGCCCATGAAGATAGGTTGCAAAGGCTGCATCATCAGGCAGGTTAGTAATTATTCTGCGTGTACTGTTATATAAAATAAATGAGAGAGCCTTCAAAAAGTGTTTTAACCCAATAAATAAGGTGTAATAATCCTTTAATAAATTTATAATTCCTGGAGTGCGTCTGTGTCATTTTCTTTGATATGTTGTACTGTTGCATTTTACAAATAGAACTGTTGTATTAAGCAGTGTTAACCCACACTTGGATAGGCCCATATAACGTGGATGAAGGGAGTGCTAGTAGCTTTTATGCATATTTACAGCTCTCAACTGTTGGTTCATGCCCAGCATGTACAGGTTAATCTGGCACAAGAGTAGCTTGGTATTTTGTTCCCCAGAAATGTCAGTGTGCTGCCAGAAATGTAGGGAGCTGTTAACATATAACTGATACTTTCACCTGAACATATCTAGATAATTATATGAAAGTAGAGATGTCAGTGTACCATCTTAGCAGTAGTGCATGTGAGCAACTCTCAAAATATGTAGCAGTAACATCTGCATCTTGGGCAGTTTGTATGTAAGATACAGCTCATGTATATAATGATCTAGCAAAATCCAATTGCACAATATAAGGACATTGGGTAGTGTAATAATACATGTAAGGGACATATAACTGCAGTTAATAGGAATGTAGTGAAAACTAGAAGGATATATAATTTGTTAATTGAGCTATCCTTTTCCACCCTAATGTATGTGCATAAAAAATGAAATTCCACACCTCAATCGGTATGTCTAACCTCAAAACATATATTGGGACATATGTCCTATTGGTTTATAAATATTTGCATGTATTTCTATGCATGTGCCCTGTTCAAATACCACAATATTGGTGGCCTGTTGCCATCAATTCAACCTGCATGCTGTTGTAATGTCCACTATTGTTCTATATATGCATGTGTTATGCTTGCTTTTCAACTGTTGAAAATCTGGTGTGTTGGGTAATGGGAATACTTCTGCATGCTGTTTTAACTAATTGGGAATGCTGTTGACTGTTACTAACCCATATCTTTATTAAACCCTCCAAAACATAGTTCGTATGGGAAGGCCGGACCCAGCGGTCCCACCTGTCCCACCTGTCCCACCTCAGCTGGCCATGGTACCTGGCACCAGCAGGTCCGGTGCCCAGCCTGGGACCTCCTCCTCCATTGGCCTTGTGCCACCTTCAGGTGGAAGCACTGCAGGGGATGGGGCTCAGCCCCCCCATGCAAGCATGGGTGAAGCAGGGCCACCTATCACCCTTCGAACGGTCCGGGCTGTGGTGCATAGAGACATTGAATGTTCTGTTGTAGAACCTCTACGCCAGCTTGAGGCACGAGTGGCGCAACTCCTGGGTCAGCCTGCCCCACCTACACAGCCCCCAGCACAGCCACACTCTGGGCTGTGAAGGTGCAGTGGTGACTGCCCATGGGTGGGGACCTCAGTTCCACTGTTTCCATCTGTGGGCTCATGTGCTTGCGATTTCCAAACATCCCTCCCCGTCAAAGGTGCTCACCCACCACATGTGTCATATACCGCCGCTGTATGCATCTTGTTTGTCTTGTCTGTTTACCTCCCCAACCTACCTTCCCAAATATACCTACTTCCCCTACCACACATTCCACTCTCACCTGAAAAAAAAAAAGACAATCTGCTCCCAAAAAAATAAATTACGCCCCATACATAGCTGCCCATTTTGTACACATGTCAACTGGACACATAAAATGTAATTTAATTGGCATTACAACATACTTTGTTGTCCTCACCCCTCTCTCAGGGGTTGAAGGTTTCATATCTAACACCAAATTTATTCCATATGCACAGCTGTTGCTGTTAAAGACATGGGCAGCTATGGACCTTCCCTACACCCGTCCTGCACATCCTGAGCTACTTTCCATACTGTTATTCCCTCTTTGTGCCCATTTTTCATCACTTTCCTATCTCCCCATTTTTCTTTTCTTTCAAAGAAATGAGCACGGGGGTTAGCAGGAGTAAGCACTATTAAGCAGTACTTAGCGGGTTTGCGTGAGTGTGCGCTTGTTTGCGCTTAGCTAAGCATTGCTAAGCATCACACAAACCTACGCAAATCCACTTACAACTGCTTAAAAGTGCCTTAGTTACTCTGTATGTGTAGACCCTTGTTCTGCTCAGGAGCAAAATAAAACACCTCTGTCAATCTCGAACCCCGGACCTTGTACACACTACACAACATGGAGTACCCCTAAGCCACGGTAGATATACAACAAGTTAGTGCTGAAATAAATATATCATGCATCAGAATGAGTGAATGTAAAGGAAAAATAGGAATGCCATACCACACAACTTGTTCTGTGGATCTTTACCAACAGTTGTTATGGGATTACATTACATGACTGTGATAAGAGAAGCAGCCACTCTAGCAGGAAATAATGTTAGACCATCACTTTACAACCCCACACAGTATCACAGCAGGACAAACACTGGCATATCTGTTTAGGGCAGAGGCCATACCTCACAGCTGTCCTTAATTTTCAGGGATGTCCCTGATTTTGATAAACATTTTAGCTCTGTCCCTCTGAATCCCTCCTAAAACTACTGACTTTGGCCAGAAAGGTGGTGAATTACACTTAATGAATAATGACAATAATTAAGAGTTAGACACTTCTTTTATTTCAGAAAAGGTGTATTAATTCATATGCTCTGAATCTCTCAATGTTTCAACTTAATGGCACTAACATTTTAAAGGTGTCCCTGACTTTTTCCTTACTTTTCCCTGAGTCTGTTCAAATATGTATCTGAGTGTTTGAGAGGTCTGGCAGAGGCAGAAACACAGAGTCTTATCAGCCTTTCTGCTGTTACACACTGTGCAAATAGCTTTGGAAGGAGTTTAAGAAGCATACCCTTATGTAGGAACGCAACACTGAAATACAAATGGATGTAGCCATGTACTGGTAGCAACCAACTGTAACAATGCCATTGCTCTATTGCTGAAAAGACCTGTGTAGTGCACAGACAAAAAAATAACAGGCTATTCTCTGGCTACCATGTGGATAGGTCCACATTTGGGAGTTACGCAGACAGACTACTTGCCTTGATAAACTAACATGTACACAGCAACCCTGTAAGTCGAGCAAGATAAAATCCACACAATAATACTTACGCTCTCTGTACTTCTGCATCCCTACCCAAATGTAGAATATACCTGTGTGTGCAGGGTCTACCAAGGATGTAGGTAAGCATACTCACAGTACTGACATGTGTCCAGTTTTTCTGAGCAGCTTGTGCTAATGTCAACACTAAAAAAGCACAAACTGTTTAGAACTGAGTAAATGAATATTCACAGTATAGCAGTTCACAAACAATTTTTGTGCCAAAGGAATACATCTCAATAACTAGCTTTGTATGGCAGTTAATTGTAAAAGTTGAAAAGAAAATACACCTTTCCATGTATCTTGGGGTAGCATTTTGAGGGGTGAGTACATTTCTACACTGACAAGTGGGTACTGGAAGAAGCAACATTAGGTCTGAGTACAAAATATAAATCTCTGGCTACACCCCTGGCTTCTGATATAACAACTATACCAACCTTCTGTCTTAAACAATTATGTCCACAGCAAACAAGGATGATCTCCATCTTGGAAAGCTGAAAGGGCCACGCCTACCTGAGATAGCAATTTATAGTACTGGGTTGCTATGACAGTGATTACTGCAATTACTACACAGCAGGCTGCATGCAATTAGCAAGTGGTGGCCACTAATTGGTGCAGAGGCCATCACATGCTCATGTGCAAATACCTACAAAAGCAGGCTGCAATCTCTGCCAACAAACTCAATAACTCTATTGCAGAGACTGAAAGAGAGAAAGACAGAGAGAGAGAGAGAAAAGGAAAAAGAAAAAGAAATATTGCCAAATCATACAAATGAAAGGTATGTGACACATATGTATTTACTGGCATGTTGTAGATGTTATTGAAGAATAGTCTACATAATGTGAGACATTCATATGTGGCAGCAGTACTTATTTATGCATAGATGTTCTGGATAACTACTGCTATGGACAATAAAGTGTGTACCTGTGGGCAGTGGGACGTACCTGTGAAATGTGTAGCTCAGCATTAAATGTCAAAGATCTGAACCATGTTATCTGTGTTCTTTTCAGTAGTGTGGGCAGTGGCTGTTGGGGGGATTAGCGCTGACATTATATAAACATGGGTGTGACAGAACAACACATGCATGCTAGCCATATTAAAGTGTAGCTTAGCATTGGCAACTGCTGTAGCAGTCTAGTATGCCTATCTAGCATTTGTATCCATATATCCCCCCCCCAATGTTAGTGTGTGTTCATATGTGACACCTGTTTGTGTTGCAGCAAGGCCCAACAGTTCAGCTGTGAGATCCAGGGACTTACAACAGTGTGGACCTTGTGTGTGTATGCCACACACATATGTAGAAATATATATGTGTCATATATATTCACATCTGCATATGTGCATAGAGCAGGGGACAAATTGCAACTGTTTGTGAAGGGTGGAGATATATATGTTGGTGAAGGTTAGTATGTGAATATTTGTATGTAGGTTTTAGTGTGTGACAAACAAGACAGCATACAGTGCTGGTATATGACATGTGGTGGTTAAACACTGTGGGTGGTTTGTTCAGCTTGCAATGTTGAAACCAGTGAGGCCTGCTAAAGCTACCTGGGCTGTGAACACCTTTGATGCATTTATCCCAGGACTGTGCGATTTGATTACATTACTGTACACCTCACATCCTTTGTATAATTGATATTCTCACTATGAAAGATGAAATGTATATGCATATGTATATGTACACCAATGGATGTGTGTGTGTATATATATATATATATATATATATATATATATATATATATATATATATATATATATAGTTATATATACTCATAAACACATACATCTACTTGTTGCAATAGATTCTCTGTACTGTTAACTGACTGTGATGGTCAATGTGTTTGTGAATACGTCAAAGATATGTATCTGTGGGATAGCTTAGTGGGAAACTGTTTATGTCATGGTATTATGGATCCATGCTTTGATCCTAGCAAAAGCTGTGTATTCTGTTGCTAGGCAGGAAAAGTGCTAGTGCATACAGTGTGATTAAGTCCCTTGGTTTTAACTAGGGTGTGTCATTGGAGGCTAAAGCAATACATCTATGATTATTGATTGGTACTGACGTTGAATCCAAATCCTGTGTGTACTATAGTACTACTTGAAACTCTGGGCCTCTACAGCAAAGTATGATGTATGTCCACATTGCTTGCATCCACTGTTTTGTGTGGTCCCTGTATTCATCACAGATTACATTTTTCAAGATTAAGATTGTGTAAGTACTGACACACAGTACTGTAAAGCTTATCTGGGTTGTCATACCTTTGTGTCCTGTAATTATGTCTGATGTTGTGTGGGTATGTCTGTAACATGCCCTTTGACATATGTGTGGTAAAACATATAACTGCATATCTAGCAACATTCATAGTGTACTACAGCAGTATGCAACCTATATTCCCAATTGTGCACATATTTTGGACATGGGTTTGCCATTAACAAGTTGTGTGGTATAATAGTAATACATTTACTGGACCTTACACTCATTGTGATGGATGATATATTTCCTTACACATCAGCTTGATGTATACCTGCTGTGGCTATATGGTGCATCGTGTTGCATACAGTGTGCCAGGTACTCTTGTATAGTCTTATATAGTGATTTTATTTTGTTGCTCTGCAGAACATGGTTCATTAGATTGAGAGTGAGCCAGGCACTTCCAAGCAGTTGTGGGGTGAGCAGTAAAAGTGGCAGTTAAAGTGTTTCACTCTTGGTTAGCTGATAGGTTGCTATATATGGCAGTTCAGTGATATCTGTACTGTATAATGTTAAATGTGCCATATGACTTGCTCAGACATATTTTCAGCTTTATGTCTTCCAGGGATCATGGCACATCGCAGGAACCCCACTTACAGTAGTGCTGAAGATTACATAATTGCTACCAGTATGATTCAGCACTACAGTCTCATGTTCTCACGAACCAGCCAGGACCAGCAGGAGCATACTGCAATGTGGCAAGATGTTGTCTGCAGGGTAAATGAAGTAGGCCTGCATAACCGGACATATGAGCAGGTACACCACCACTGCAGTGATCTTCTCAGACATGTCTGACAGAGTGCTGCTGATGTGCGGAGACAACAGCTTGCAACAGGAGGTGGTGTTAATATCCATCCCCCCCTCACCAGAGTGGAGGAGCTGCTCCTGAGCCTGGTGGCACCTGCCCAACAACAACAGCAGCAGACATACACCATGATGGAGGTTGGAGACACCTAGCAAGCACACATGGAGCATGCAGGTAACATGGCATATCTGTAGACTACTGTTATCTGTATTGGTAGATCATGCATATGTGGGATGTGGAGTGTGTCGTTAAAAGATGTGGAGCCTGTTGTTGTGCAATATTGATCATTTGGAACATAATCTGTAGCCTTGTGAATGTAAACTCTTGTTGTACTGTAAGATTGCAAACACACAGTAGCAATACCACAGTTGTGGCCATTGACAAACTGTCTCATCTCTATGTAGGTCCCTCTGGGGTGACATCAAGGCAGAAGACAGATGCTGGTGAGTGTGTTCTACATTTATTATTGTAAATGAAAAGTGCATGTCGTAGTTAAGGTGTAGGCCATGTACACATGTAACACACCTACCCATAATGCATGCTGTGCATGTTTGGTGTAAGACCACGCACATCTCACTAATGTGATTAGCTGCCTCAAACACATGCAATACTCAGACCATCTCAAATAAATGTGGCTAGACTGTAGTGACCATTGGATAAGCACAGTTGATACTCAACATGCACATAACATACACATCTATGTCATACACAGAGCATTTTAACATGCTACGGATTCCCAAACTCTCTGTAAAGACACACCCCAGTATCCAAAATCTCATCCACACATTACACATAATATACATGAGGGGTAGAGGCCTATCATGGGGGCATTTAAACACTCTGCAATACACTACACATTCATGTCAGGGAATGCTCCTTATTGGCCTCCTTACAAACTCATGTAACAACTGTTTGTGAAATGGTGAATGTAGTCAAGGTAGTACAGTTCTGGTACAGCATGAGTAGTGCTGGTTTGGGAAACATTTGTAGCCTTGAGTGACCGCATGATGCTTCATGATGATAGCCTATGATACTATACCCCCTCCAGTTATTGTAACCACAGTACTACACATAGCTTTCATTGCTATACACCTTGCTATACACCTTAATGTTGCGTGTGTGCATGCATATTCACCTCTAAACAATATGCATACCAATTACTGTTTGCACAACTGACACATATATGTCTTGCGATGCTATTGAGTTTTGAATACCTGCACAGCAATGCTGTGTCCATTTATGCATTGTGTTCCAGGGGGTGGCCCATCACCTAATAACAAAACACATGCATCAAAGCCATGTATACTGTTAGTAACAAGGACTGTCTACACTTGCACTGCATGCTGTTGAGCAACACATGTCCTGCATGCTGACATGTGTGATATGACTGTTTTGCTTGTGATACTGTACCCCACCATCACCTGCTATTGTGTATGTTCTGAGATTGCTGGTGTTGTGTGTGTTTGCTTTAGGGAGGACTGTATTTTTGTGTGTGTGCATGTGTGCATGTGTGCATGTGCGCATGTGCGCATGTGTACATGTGTGCATGTGGTCTGACATCATGTTCAGGTCTTAAAGTGTGATTCCTGTTTTCCTCTCACAGGTGCCAAGGTGGGGCTGGTTCAGTACAGCAAGGAACCTGATGTCACTGAGACAGACAGTGATCATGAGGATAGGTGTGTTGAGGCACAGGCAGATTTGTCAGGGTCTGTTGTTGGGCCACCATTTGACAGTACACAAGTCTCTACCCCATCCATGCACACAGTCATACTGCCTGTTTATCCATCATCACCATTGCCCTTAGCTGAGGGACAGTGTACAGTTGGCACTGGCCAGGACAGTGTGGTATCTATGGCACATGTATCAGGACACAGCAGCCATAGCCAGATGTCTGGAATGGTACCACATAGGCAGATGCCCAGGGGTTCTTGTCAGAGCACTGCTGGTCATCATGCCCCTGGCAGACGTGCCACACCTCTTTCTACCACATGCATGTTCCAGGTTGCCATGGAGGCACAGACATGAATGGAGCAGTACACCAGACAGGGACTAAGGGCACAGAGGGCTCATAACACCTCTGTAAATGACAGTATCCGTGACCTAGCAGGTGCCATACATAATTGCACTGAGGTCATTGATAGATGTTGGGGTGAGACATTGGATGACATCCACAATGTCATGTCCATGTGATAGGACAGTGCGGGATGGTTGAGACGTCGATGTGGACGTATGCCAGCAACATCAGCAGCTGGAGGTTGCCGTGGATGTCCAGCAAGTCACAGCCGCTCTCGTAGTGCCAATACCAGCCCAAGCAATGTTGGGGGGGCTGTCCATAGACCGTCCTAGAAGACCAAGTGCACATGGCTCTGGCCAGTCCCAGCAGGGACCTGGATCCAGTGGACATATGTCAACCTCTTTGGATAGTACCCAGTCTGGATTACTACCTGATACTGTCTGTAGCACACCTGCCAGGCACAGGTTCAGTATCCCCGGCCAGAGACGGTGATCTGTAAAGCCTACCAGGTACAGTCTGTAGCTGTCTCACAAATCCCCATATATGGCAGCCACATGGTGGAACTGTGTGCATGCAGACACATACACATAAACCAGAAACCTAGGCCAAACACATACCCACACACATTACATCAACAGTGGCCCATAACAATACTCATGGCCCTCACACACACACTCACACATGCATATTGATTGTATGGCTCAGTATAGACCTCTGGCAAACCAACAACACACCCTGTGCATATGATGAAACCTGTGCCACCTCCTGTCATCTTTAACATTGATCAAGGAACAGGCTAACATGGTGCTGATGCACAGGGTGAATTTAATAAAGTATAGCAATGGTTGAATGTGTAGCAAGTTGTCAGCAGTAAAGTGTAATGATATCCTTGAAGGTGTAGCTGAGCAGGCATGGTGCATTAAAGCTGTAATTAGAAATGTTGTATTGTTTCCACCAGTGTTTATTCCAATTGTGTTTTGTTTGCCCATGTGCCACTTGGCTGATGTGTGTAGTTGTGTCAGCATGTGCTATTCAGTGGAAAGTAAGTGTGGGGTGTGTGCAGCACAGGTCTGCAGGTGTACATTTGTGAACATGGTGGAGGTGCACTGTCTGCATGTACGTGCATATTGGACACATGGGCAGGGTGACATGCCCTGTATTGGCCAGTGTTAACACTCCATGCTTTCTATTGGTGGCCAGTATGCATTGTACTACACACATTTTGGAACTTGAGTACACATGTGTGTGTATGACATGGGTTGACACTGTGCTGTGGGTGATGCTGTTGTTGCTATCTGTCATTGGTTTGCATTACTAAGGTTAACACTGTCCCAGCTGCATAATCCTTTATTAATGCACACTGTTCACCTACAGGGTTGCATGGACCGTGCTATCACAAACACAAGAAATTCTCACTTATACAGTAAAAGTGCATTAGTCTCATGGACCCCTGCCATAAACTAAATATATAATAGAAGGTGTGAAGTTGTACCAAAAGAGTTACATACCAAGAAGGGATAACCTCTCTGGTCAGTATCACTGGGAAAATACAATCCCTCAATAAACATACAAGGCAAGCTTCAAAATACAAAATGGCAAAGATTCCAAAGACAACACTAAAGCTTTCTTCAGTGTTGTTCAAAATCTACATGGGAAATCTCAGATCGGGTCACAGTTAATGTAAATGGTCACAAAGTACACTTATCTGACTGACATTACCAATTCCTTGTCAGACAGTTTGAATGTGGATTTCACCACCCTGTCATTACACAAGGGCCACATTTCCAGACCTGAAGAATGTAAAACCTGATGATTCACAGACACTCTAGTTAAAACATCTCTTTAACAAAGTACACACCACAGTGGCAATGGTACTGGACAGTGTCCCTGGCTGTGTCATACACAAGCTGACATATGAAGTCACCACTCACCTAAATGCTCTGTCCAGATGCAGCCTCTATACAGGTTACATACTTGTGGAATGACACATGGTAATGGTGTTCACAGTCCACAAGGGTTGAGCTACAATGTCTTCTTCTTCTTCTTCTCCTTTCGGATGCTCCCATTATGGGTCACCACAGTACATCATTTCTTCCTGGCCTCTGCATCTTGCGCTATCACACCATCCACCTGCATGTCCTCTCTCACCACAGCCATAAACCTCATCTTAGGCATTCCTCTTTTCCTGTTACCTGGTGGCTTCATCCTTAGCATCTATTTCACAATATACTCTGCATCCCTCCTCAGCACATGTACAAACCAACTTAATCCTGCCTATCTGGCTTGGTCTACTAACCTTCAAACCTGGCCTAACCCTCTAATATACTTATTCTTAAACCTGTCCACCCTCGTCAAACCCAATACAAATGTCAACATAAATTGATTAAGGGTAGAACTACAACAGGTCCTGGAAACTCTCACCCTATAAGCCAGACCAATGTATCTGGAAGGCTATGGAGCACAGCATTATGGAACTCATTAAAAGAGACATTATGAACCTGCAAACACTGCACCATACCCACTTAGGTTCTCTAAAGGCCAGATCATGGCTCCTACACCTAGTAGACTTCAAGCCAGTCAACAAGGCTATAGGTGAGGGAGGGGAGGTCAACACAGCCAAGCTATTGCTCACCAGCAATTCATACCCATCCCACATACTGGTATTATACATAACCTCAACAGACTGACCATAAATGATTGTTAGATGATGGCTTGACAACTGACACACATATGTAGGACACACAGTAACATTTGCAGCCTCCATGTACTATTCTATGCCAGTAACAAGTGGTATTCACCTGCACTCAGTCCTGGGACCACTCCTGTTTGGCATATAGCTTTCTTAGGTACAAGCAAACACAGTAGGGATAGGTCTGCCCACGTTTGATGACAATGCATACTGTGGGCTCTACTTTATTCTCTAGATGACACACACATCCTCCAAAAGGGTATCATACAGACAGATACCTGGTGTCAAACTCATGCTGTAAAGCTATAAGCCTAAGAAAGCATAGTTATCCACTTTTAGAAAACAAAGTATCCCCAGAGTACCACATAGGTAGTAACCCCCAAAATGTGGAACAGGTACTAATGTATACATAGAGCCATGTGTTAAGTCATCTCTCCTTTGATGATCACATTACCAATGGGTTTTGGAAATCCCTCTGTGGAGCACATAAGCAATAAAGGGTTTGCATGCAGATCCACAGAGGTTGTTGCACACCTATAATGATTAGTCATCTTTGCCAGACTTTGCTTGCTTTGGAACAGGTTTCAAATATACCTCAAGCATAAACCCTCACTCACACTCTTCAATAGAAACCGTGATTAGTGGATGCGAAACGGAAGACGTAGCCCAGGGATCACTGCAGTGGATAAGCTTGTCACAAGCATACAGAAGTGACCTAAGGTCTGGAAAGCGCCAGCACGCTCTGGCAAAGATAACACATGCGTTCATGGAGAAAGCAGAGTACCCACCTATGAAATACTTGAGATCACATGTATGTATTTGAATTTGCCTCACAGCTACTTTACATGTGTAATGCACATACAGTTGTTATTGTGATATGTCATACACTAAAAAAATCAAAACTCACTCCACATTGGCCAACTGTGTTACACACCTGGAACACAGATACACACAGTCAGCAAGTGCAAGATTCAAAATCTTTCCTAACTACATTACGATAATGCAGCAGTATGCATTTACACGACGCACTATACATATTACTGGGATTTCACCTTTCCACAGGTATATTTGTAGGTTGGTGACATCATCAGACTTGACAAAGATGAGTATACCACTTTTAAGGGATGTGAGTAGTCTCCAAAAAGGTTGCTTCTTCCCACAGAGACACACACAGTAGGCAAGTGCAGGATTCAAACCAATATCTAATCACATTATGATACTACAGCAGTATGCATTTACATGACATGCTATACATACTACTGGGTTTTCATCTTTCCACAGGTATATTTGTAGGTTGGTGACATCATCAGACTTGACAAAGATGAGTATACCACTTTTAAGGGGTGTGAGTAGTCTCCAAAAAGGCTGCTCCTTCCCAGGGAGACACACTCACTCACAGTTGGCAAGAGCAGGATTCAAACCCCTACCTAACTACATTATGATACTACAGCAGTACACATTTACACAACACACCTTACACATTACTGGCATTTCAACTTTCCACAAGTATATTTGTAGGATAGTGGCATCATCAGACTTGACAAAGATGAGTATACCACTTTTAAGGTGTGTGAGTAGTCTCCAAAAAGGTTGCTCCTCCCCAGGGAGAGATAGACACATACACACACACACACGCACACACACACACAAACACACACACACACACACACACACACACACACACACACACACACACACACACACACACACACACACACACACACACACACACACACACACACACACACACACACACACACAGTTGGCAAGTGCAGTGTTCTTAATCCAAACTAAGTACTTCTTTACACTTCAGCAAGCAATATGGAGTTACTTGCTGACAGTCTGCACAAAGGTTTTTTTCACATTTGCTAACATCAGCAGGCTTATCATACTAGGTGTATTGTGAGTGTATTGTATGCATAGGTCATGATGATATCATATATGGGTTGATGCGCCACATGCTGGCACACACAGGGTCAAACCTTGAGTAGCATCTTACCTTCACACATGATACTGCAATATCACAGAAAGATGATAAACTTCAACAATTGGCTGAGCTTCTGGTGTCATTCAAAGGGGATCCAGTCTCTGTCTGCCTGTGATGACATGATAGACAAGCCTTGTTGCATCAGTACAGATGGTTTGCACCTGTTGCCCCTATGCTTCTGAATACTGGCCAAGGCTCTTGCTGTCCCCATATTACCTTTTTTAGGCAAGGCTCAAAGGTTCATAGGTTCATAGGTAGATACTAGGCTATCGGCCCTGTGGCCTATACAAGCCCAGCCAAAAAGGTACCCTGGCTTTTGCCACTCAAGAAATTTATTTTCCTGTGCCACTGTCGAGCAGAGACACAGAAGTCATCCCCAGGGTGAATTTCCTATTTCCCATCCAATCATCAAGATTTTTCTTGAAGAGTACTAATGAGGAGCTTTGTTTGATATAGATAGGTAGTTTATTCTGGAGTATGTGAAGTCTCTGGGACCGGAATCTATCCCTCTGGCATGTTCTGTTTATTGTGGTGACAAGGTTTAGGTCCCTAGAGCGTGTAGGTTCATAGGTAGGTACTAGGCTATCTGCCCAAGGGCATTTATAAGCCTAGCCATAATGTGTTGGCTTTCGCCTCCCTTTTAAATTAGTTTCCTGGGCCTCTGTCTAGCAGGGCCACTGAAGTGATGCCAATGGTAAATTTACAATGTCCCATCCACTCGTCAAGATTCCTCTTGAAGAGAGTCTGTGAGGGGCTCTGCCTAACATCAACTGGGATTCTATTCCAGAGTGAAGGAAGTCTCTGGGAAAGGAATCTATCCCTCCAGCACGTCCTGTTTATTGCTTTGCTGAGGTTTAATTCACTGGAGTGTGTGGCTCTCAGAGATTTGTTTTTCTTGAGGTGGAGCATGTCCATTAATTCTGGGTTAGACATGTCCTTATACATCAGGCATAGATCACCTCTGAGCATGCAGTAAGCAACCAAGTAGAGCTGGAGTTTCTTTAGTCGAGCTGCATAGGGCATCTCTTTGAGGCCCATGATCCTCTTGCTGAGGTAATTCTGTGGTCTTACCAGCTGTTGCATGTGCCAATTAAGGTACATACCAAATTGGGCATTGTACTCTATTATGGGCCTAATGAGTGATGAGTAGAGGGGCACAATGACCATTCTTGATCTAGAGGTGAACCCCTTTGTGATTAGGTGGGCTACATAGAAGAAATATGTAACCACTTTGGCAATGCGATTATCAAAGGAGAGGTTACTATCTACCTGGGTCCCCAGGTCCCTAATTACATTTTCCGTACCTAGTGGATTACCACCTATGTGGTAATTTGTGGGCACTTTGCTTTTTCCAAAGGGGATGACTATGCATTTTTTGGCATTCAGCTTGAGGCCATGGTTTTGACACCAGGTATCTGTCTCTGTAAGACCATTCTGGAGGATGTCTGTGTCAGCCAGAGAGTTGATTATGGCCCCCAGTTTGCAGTCATCTGTGAACTTGGTCAGCCATAGTCCTCCCATGCTTGCCTGTACCTCAGAGAAGTATATACTGAACAGGAGGGGTCCCAGGACCGAGACCTGTGTGATGCCACTTGTGACTGATTTAGAGTCGGACATGGCACCCGCAACTCTGACCATGTGTGTTCTATCCGTGAGCCAGTTGGCCGACCATCTCATGACATAGGGGTTAATGTTCAAGCTGGTAAGCTTTTCTATGATGCCAGAGTGGGGAATGGTGTCGAAGGCCTTAGTGAGGTCCAGGTAGGCTGTGTGGACTACCTTACCTTCATCTATGGACTTGGTAACTGTTTCAAAGAAGTCAACTAGGTTTAGGAGGCAGGATATGCCTTTAACAAGGCCAAATTGGGTAGGGTCCAGTGTCTGGAGCTTCCCAATGTCTCTGTTTATGAGTCTCATGATAATTTGCTCCATAGCTTTGCAGACCAGGCTGGTCAGACTTATAGGGCGATAGTTCCCAGGTTCTGTTGTGGCACCACCTTTGTGGAGTGGGATGACTGTTGCTGTACACCATTCTTTGGGTACATAGCCTGTGGTAAGGCTGGGTCTGAACAGTGAACTTAGGTGAGGGTTTAGTTCCTTTTGGAGCTCATGTCAGATGCAGCCTGGGACACCATCCGGTCCCATTGATGCTGTGTTCTTAGCTTTGGAGAGGGCTGTTTTTACCTGCATGTCCATGATGTTTGGGGCTCTGCATTCTTCTGGGATGGACACAGGCCCTTTTGGGGGTGAGGTGGGGGTGAAGTTTGCACTAAACTTGTCCACCAGGATGTTGGCAATGTCAGTTGGTTCAGTGTATTTTTTGCCATTTTGCAGTAGCTCAAAGCATATCTGAGAGTTGTCACCTAAATGTTTGATATAGCTAAAGAAGGCTTTGTGGTTATCTTTAGCTTCCTTGGCAATTTTTCTTTAGAAACTGGCCTTGGATGATTTTATGAGCGATCATAGTTTCTTGTTAATAATGATCAGTGATGCCTTTTTGGAATTTTGCTCTATCATGTAGTAGTTTCCTCCTTCTGTTGTATAGCTTATTTATGGCCAAGGACCACCAGACTGGTTTCCTCTTTTTGGAGGAGTAAGTCTTGGTTTTACTCAGGATGGCTCGATCCATGCATCCCTGTAGATGCTCATATAATGCACTTGTAAAGGATTCTGCGGATTGGATAGCATTATCCTGTAGCAAGGGGGCTTTGAAACTTTCCACTTCGGTCTTGAGAAGTGTGAAGTTTTCTTTTGAAAAGTTTTTCACAGTGGTTTCCTTGACTGAGGGTGGGGTCGGGATGTGGATGTCCAGTGTGATTACTTTATGATCTGATCTTACCAGTGAGGGGTTTACCTCTGGTGTGGAACACTGATCCTCCATGTTGGTGATGATCAGGTCCAGTATGTTGTCACCTCTAGTGGGCATGGTGACCAGCTGTTCCTGGACATTTGAGTTTATAAACTCTAGGAAGCATTGGGCAAAGGAGTTTGTACTTGAGTAATTCTCCCAGGCAATGTTTGGGTAGTTGAAATCTCCTAATATCATGGTGTTTGGTAGGACCTTTATATTTTCCAGTGTTCTCAGGAATGCTGAGTGAGGGTCCTGAGATAAGGTAGGTGATCTGTAGCAGGCTACGATCTGATAAGCAGCTTTGCCCACTGTTAGTTGCACTTGGATGATCTCTGAGGCCTCGTGCTGTGCCACTAACCTGGAGGTGTGGGTATCCTTTGTGAAAATGGATACACCCCCTTGTATTTCGGTCTGGGTTTTGGGGCCGAAGCTTGGAGAGATTGGGATTTCTTTAAGTGGAGCATGTCCAACAGCTCTGTGTTTGACATAGCTTTGTATGTTAGGCAGAGATCACATCTGAGTAGGCGATATGCGACAGAGTAAAGCTGGAGTGTTTTGAGACGGTCTGTGTAGGGCATGTATTTGAGGCTGCTAATTCTCTTTGTGCAGTATTTCTGCGGGCTTTCCAGTTGTTGTAGATGTCTTGTGAGGTACATACCAAAAAGGGCGTTGTACTCTATAATGGATCTAATGAGTGATGAGTAGAGGGGAACAATGACCTCTTTTTTTTGCTTGAAAAACCTTTTTGTGATGAGGTGTGCCATGTAAAAGGATTTCCTGACTACTGTGGCAATGTGATTATCAAAGGAGAGTCTACTGACCACCTGTGTCCCAAGGTCTCTTATCACACTTTCAATGTTAAGTATACTACCGCCTATGTTGTAGTTCATCAGTACAGAGTTCTTACCAAAGGCGATGACAATGCACTTTTTGGCATTGAGCTTGAGGCGATGGCTTTGACACCAGGCATCTGTCTCAATGAGGTCTTTTTGTAGGATGTTCACATCGTTAGTAGTTTTGATTATGGCTCCTAGTTTGCAGTCATCTGGAAACTTCATTAGCCAAAGACCTTCTGTGTTAGCCTGTAATTCAGGGAAGTAGATACCAAACAGGACAGGACACAGGACTAAACCCTGTGGTACTCCAGTTGTCACTGGTCTGAAGACAGACATGGAATCTGCTACTTTCACAGTGTGGGTTCTGTCAGTGAGCCAGATGGCAACCCATCTTATGACATAGAGATTTATACCTAGTTTAGTGAGTTTGTCTATAATTCCAGAGTGGGGGATGGTGTTGAAAGTCTTGGCAAGATCTAGATAGGCTGTGTGAACCACCTTACCCTTGTCTACGGCTTTGGTGACTGCTTCGAAGAAGTCTATCAGGTTTAGGAGACATGATCTGCCTTTTACAAACCTGAAATGATTGTGGTCCAGAGTTTGGAGATTGCTAATGTCTTTGTTTATAAGTTCCATGATGATACGTTCCATGGCCTTGCAGACCAGGCTCATCAGGCTAATGGGGCACTAGTTCCCAGGGTCCGTAGTGGCTCCCCCCTTGTGTAGTGGAATAACCGTCGCTGTGCGCCATTCAGCAGGCACAAAGCCTGAGGTGAGGTTATGATTGAACATGGTACTTAGATGTGGTGCCAGTTCGTTCTGCAGTTCATGCAGAACGCAGCCTGGGATGTTATCTGGTCCCATGGATGCTGTGTTCCTGGCTTTGGAGAGTGATATTTACCTGTGCAGCCATGATGACAGCAACTTTGCATTCTTCTGGTATAGAGACGGGCTCTTTCATGGGTGAGAAGGGGGTAAAGTTATCACTGATCCTATCTGCCAGGATGTTGGCAATATCAGTTGGGTCTGTATATTTAGTGCCATTGTGCTGTAACTCAGAGCAGATTTGAGTGTTGCCATTGTGATTCTTGACATGGCTATAGAATGCGGATATGTAGGGTAATTGGCTTATGGTCAGATCGGACCAATGAGGTGTTGACTTCAGGTGTGGAACACTGGTCACTCAGGACAAACCAAACCCCATAACTAACACAAATAACCACAAAGTGAGCTAAATGCTACTCATTGCCAGAAGTCTCAGCCTCCAGATGCACACACACTCAAGGCACTTCTCAGTATGGAGAATATTGATATCTGTGCAGTAACAGAAACCTAGTTCAAGACTCCAGAGAGCACACCAGCACTACCAGGATACTACTCATTCCATACCTTCCAGCATCAGAACCTGGATCATAGCACATAGGGTGCAGATGTACCCATATTCATCAAGGATACCTACACCTCTCTCTACATGCTTTCTACAGGATATGTACCCATAGAATGTTGCACAGCAACATTCTTCCAACTCCACAGGAGTGAGGCCACAAAGGACCCCTGGCATTTATGCTCTATGAAACTGACAAGTCTGATCTGCAAGGCAATGGAGCCAATCATAATGGAAGTCAACAATAAAGACATTGGGAACCTTCACATAGTTGAGCACACCCAGTTTGGCTTCATCAAATGCAGATCACGCCTCCTGAACTGGGTGGATTTCTTTGAGACAGTTACCCAGGCTACAGATGATTGAAATGAGCTCCACACAGCCAACCTATACCTCGCTAAGGCCTTTGACACCATTCCCCAGTCAGGTATCATAGATGAACTCACCAACCTGGGCATGAATCCATACATCACAAGATGGATTGCAAACTGGCTCACAGATAGATCCCACAAATTAAGAGTTGCTGGCTACATGTCAGACTACACAGGTAACAACTGGTGTCCCCAAGGGTTCAGTCCTGGGGTCCCTCCTGTTTAGTATAGACTTCTCAAAAGTACATGCCAACACAGGAGGATTGTGGTTAACTAAGTTTGCTGGGAACTGTAAAGTATTTGCCATAACAGATTCCCCGGATGAAACAAATATTCTCCAGAAGGGACTCTATGAGACAGATGTGTGGTGTCAGAATCATGGCTTTAAGCTCAGTGTGGAAGAATGCATAGTAATCCCCTTTGGTGAAAACAAAGTACACACAAACTACCACATAGGTGTTACCCCCTTTAAACTGACAAGGTAATAAGGGATCTGGGGACACAAATAGATAGTCATCTTTCCTTTGACAATCTGACAACCGTGTTGGCAAAGTGATTGGGAAATCCTATGTGGCCCACCTAATCAACAAAGGGTTTGCATCAGGATCAAAAGAGGTAGTGGTGGCCCTCTACTCTTAAGTCATCAGACCCATCATTGAGTACAATGCACCATTTTGGATGTACTCAACTAAGCATATCCAGCAGCTGTAGAGACCACTGAGGTACCTCACCAAGAGGATTACTGGCCTCAAACAGTTGTGTTATGCAACACAACTGGTAAAACTAAATCTGTTCTCCGTTGCATACCACCTACTCAGAGGCACACTCTGCCTAACATACAGAGCCATGTCCAACACATAACTGTTGAACATGCTCCATCTATGGATAACAAAATTGAGTTGCACTACACACTCCAGGGATATGAACCTCATCACAACAATGAATACAACATGCTGGTGGGATAGAGTATCATCCCGGACACTTGCCTTATGGTGGAACAGAGTCCCAATATACATCAGACAGAGCCCCTCGCTGACATTCTTCAATAGGAACCTTGATGAGCGGATGGGAAACAAACAATTCATGCCAGGCATCAAATCAGCAGCCCCACCAGAAAGGGGCTTAGGGTACTAACTATTAGAACTAGGGCTTGGTAGACTACTCAATGGGGTGGTGAAAGCTGCACAACTTGCCTAGGCTAATATATGCCTTTGTGAAGATAGTGTACTACATACCTATGAACCTATGTGACAGATACATGTCTACAGATAGTAGATGTGTACTTCATTTTACAGTCATGTTGTACAGCAGGCACATATACTGTAATGCTTACAGATACTGGTGGCTGTTATGTACAGTGGGTGAGATGTGCACCTCATGTCTTTTGTGCCATTGGGATGTGTGCTGGATGGCTCCCTGTCATGGTCACCCTCTTAAACACATCTCTGCCCATCCATCTTTGGCTTATTATACTGTGTTCCCCTATATATATATATATATATATATATATATATATATATATATATATAGGTATGTAATAGGCTATCTGCCTGAAGGCATATATTAGTATGGCCAGAGTGTGCAGCTATCACCACACATGGGGTTAGTTCCCTAGGCCTCTGTGTAGTAGAGCTGATGAAGTGATCCATGGTGTGACAGTTCAATTTCACATACACTCATCAAGGCTCCTCTGGAAGAGTGTCAGTTAGGGACTCAGCTTAATGTAGGTTGGGAGCCTGTTCCAAAGCAAGGGAAGTCTGGGAGTTAGTAATATATCTCTCCAACATGTTCTATTTATTGTTGTGATGATGATATCCCTACAGCATGTGGCACAGTGAGCTTAGGTTTACTTCAGATAGCGCATGTACATCAGTTCTGCACTGGACATGTACCTGTTTGTTGGGCAGAGATCACCTGAGTAGACAGTATGCAACAGAGTACAGATTGAGTTAAATTCAGTCTTGTTGCATGGGGCAACTGTTTGAGGCTGGTAATCCTCTTGTTGAAGTACTTCAGTGGTCTTTCCAGATGCTGAAGGTGCCTAGTCAGATTCATCGCAAGTGTGCCGTGATACTCTCTGATGTGTCTGATGACTGATGAGTAGAGGGAACCTCCTTTGACCTACATGCAAAGATCTTGGCAATTTGTGGGAACACATAGCATGATTTTCTAACCACTTTTTGAATGTGTTTCTGGAAGTAGAGATGACTATCCACATGTGTCCATAGATCCCTTATTATTACCTCCATATTTAGGGTGTTGGCACCTATGTGGTATTTGTATGACTGTAGCTCGAGGCCATAATTTTGACACCACATCTGTCTGACTGAGACCCTTTTTAACGATGTCTCTGTTGTCCCAAACATCGATATAACAACCTTTTTGCAGTCATCCACAAACTTTGCTAAACATAGCCCTCGTGTGTTTGACTGTATTTCTGAAAAGTATACACCAGACAGGAGGGGTCCCAGGACTGAGCCATGGGGGACAGTAGTTGTTACCAGCTTGAACAGGAGACCACAGTTCTTACCTTGTGGGATCTATCTGTGCCCCAGTTGGCAATCCATCAGATGACATACATGTTTATGCACAGGTTGTTGATTTTGCGGATAAAACATGTGTGTAGGATGTTGGAAAGGGGCTTTTCAAGGTCTATGTAGGCCGTATGGGGCTCATTTCATTGTTGTATGTCCTGGGTGACTGCCTTGAAAACAGTCTAGCAGGTTTAGGAAACATGATCTGCCCCTGACCAAACCACAATGGGTAGGGTTGGGTGTTTGTAGGCTCCCAATAGCTCTGTTTATGAGTTCTATAATGATGGACTCCATGGCCTTGCAGATCAGGCTTATTAGGCTTATAAGACTATAGTTCCCATGGTCTGTTGTGCACTGACACATGTGGAGTGTGCCAAACGTTGCTGTAACCCATTCAACAGTTTCATATCCTGTACAGAGGGTGAGTCTCAACAGACTGTTCAGGTAAAGGGTCTGTTTGTTTTGATGTTCACATATGACACAGCCAGGGAAACCATGTCATCCCATAGACGCCGTGTTTTTAGGTTTGGATAGAGCTGTTTTACCATTGTATATGTGATTTCTGGGTTTTCACAGTCTCCAGGTATGGTAACGGGCCCTTTTGTCAGTGAGAGGGGGGTAAATATGTATGAACCTGTCTGACAAGATGTTGGCAATGTCAGTCATGTACATGTATTCATTTACACATTGCACTGACTCAGAACATATATGAGTTTGCATTGATATTTATGACATAGCAAAAGAAAGCTTCATGGTTCTCTATGGACTCTTTGGCAATATTTTTGCCAGAACATGGCTTGGATAATGTTAGGAGTGCTCATTGTTTCTTGATGATACTGATCGGAGATTTATTGATCTTCTTTGCATTTTCACTTTCATTGAACAACTTAAGTACTTGTAGTACATTGTTTGATTATGAAAGGGGTCCAATATATTATATGGGTCTGTTTTCATATCACTGTGTGCACAAGGCAGGATTCAGTGGCGGCTGGTGACTTCAAATCACAGGGGGGCTGCAGGAGACAGCTGAATGGGTGGGGTCAAGGGGGGTGTGGTCAACCAGAAAGGGGAGGAGCTATGCACAACACCACAAAAAACTAACTTTAATTAAATACGCTGCCCTGGGTGGCAAACCATCATTATGAAAGTCCAATCAAGACAAAAATAAGTGTAGAAGAATAAAAATATTTCAATGCATTGGCTGCATGACAGCTTACTTAATATCTAGATGGAAACAAAAGGTTGTGAGGCATGAAAAAATAAATTACTTTTAAATACATTACTGGAATGCCAGTCAAAATCAAGTATAAGAAAAACCAGAAGCACTCAACTCAAACCACTTCTCCTTGCACTGCAGTCCTAATTATAATATATTCAGCTTTATTAAAGTACCAAGTAACATGCTGAAAGTAGAAATCTATGTGTTGCCCCACTTGTAAAAATGTTTCTTATCCAAAAAGACCTGCTGCCTGACAACTTGTTTCATGGGGAAAACATGATAAAAGTAAAAAATGAAAAGCAAACAAGAAACAAGCTCAAGACACATTGCTTAAAGGATTACTGTACAGGTTATGGACCACACATGATTGGCATTCTGTTTAGTTTACGGGTAAAGTCTGTAGAGATGACTGGAAGTCTCCAACAAGTGTAATGAGCTTTTTAAAATAATGGAATCCTGTCCTTTAATACCCAAGGCTTATACATTATCTAGTCAAGTATTCTCTGCATGGCAACAACAGAAAGGCTTTCAATGTTGGCAATTCTTTAACAGTATGCTTATTAAAGCTTACTTGCATCTTACAATCTCAGACAAGCTTACCTTATGGTCATTAAAGCATTGCTACTAAAAAGCACAGAGCAACAGGCACTTTGAGTAATAAGCATAAATCAGCAGTACAAAAATATGACAGAAACCAGACCATTCTGCAAAATCAAGGACAGATGAAAAGCCACTGTAGTACTTATGCAGTGTGTCCTCCCCATCCAAGGTAGATACAACTACTCCTTGCCTTGCTTGGACACATCCAGAGTCACTACATGGGGGAGTGGGGTGCAACAAGCATGTCACAATTTGAAATCTCACTGGCTGACTGTGATGGCCCTGACACATTTGTCATACCTCTCAACCTCAAGAGCAAGAAATCTGGACAAAGCCATACACAGAAGTGGGACAAAGGCCCAACAATAAGGACAATTTTTAAATATTGCTCTAATAAACTTAGAAATATAATAGAATAGGTCTTGCATTAGTATGAATTTTCTGAAGGGTATAAAATCTGAAACTCAAATGTCTGTCATTTTCTAACTTCAGTCTTTAGTGATGTCACTAATTTGCCAATAAACACAATTTTATGAAAAATGGACAAAAACGTGATGCAAAAATATAAAATAGACACACAATACAGCTGCTACCTGTCAAAGAAGGGACACTTTAATATTAGTACTGCTACCTTGAGCAGCTGACAAAATATAAAAGAATCTACATGCATTTCAAGTAATCTATAACTTTGATTATTACAGTTATTTCTTAATTGTAAACCCTCCATGTTTTCTTCCAAAATTGCTATTTTGCGGAGGGATTATAAGGGGGAAGAGCAACATTTTGAGCCAAAAATTGGGGACAGTTGAAAGGTTGGCTATGCCTAATTCTATAAAGCAATTTATTTGCATGTACCTCTCAACCTGTTAATGCAGTAAATCTGAACAAGGCCAAATATATTGGTGGCACATATAAACAGTACTAAAATTGCTCTTGTATAAATTGAGACAGTTGATAGAACAGCTCTTACTTTAACATGCATTTTTCTGAAGGTTATGAAGTCTGAAACTTAGAGTGACTTCTGGCAAATCATTTAGGAATTAAAACTACAAATTTTATGAACAAACCAAAAATAAGAAGCAAAAATCTATTCATTCTTTGAAAATCTGGACAGTTGGGAGGTATAGTTCAGCTGGGCCTGTCTGAGTTTGCTGCCCTTCCCCTGACAAAATAATGGTTGAATGGAGCCTCTGCAGCCATTCCAATGAACCATTATACTTGGCTATTTCACTCCATTTACCATAAACACTAATGTGCATACTGCTTTACTTCTATGATGAGTTGGACTTCATTTGAAAGTTTTATTTTGTATTTTACAGCACAAACACTAAGTCATCTGTTAAACAAAGCAATGCAGTCTCACAATGAAAACTTAGCATTAAAACTTCTCTGCCCTTGAAACTCACATTCATTGAAACAGCATTGAAACCCACATTCAAAGAAAATACATTTTGCCAGTGGCAGATAAAGATTAATTTTGGGCTGTTTTCGAATCATAGGCTCCTTGCATATGAAACATACATGTGCTCTTTGATACACCTTCCTCATTGTACTAAAATTATATTCCTTGTACAATACAGTACACTTGTTACAGGATGTTTTAAATTTGTTTTGAACATTTTTTCCAGTAAGCAATGAAACAAACCATATGCACCCATAATGGCAAAACTGCCCAGTTGAGAACATTTATCATAAAAAAGTCTACTCAGACTTCCACAGTCCACCATTATTAGTAAATATACACAATTCCACAGTCCACCATTATTAGTAAATATGCACAATTCCACAGTCCACCATTATCAGCAAATATGCACAATTCCACAGTCCACCATTATCAGTAAATATGCACAATTCTACAGTCCACCTTTATCAGTAAATATGCACAATTCTACAGTCCATTATCAGTAAATATGCACAATCTCTAAAGTCAGTCATCTAAATAATTCCACATTAAAGAAATCTGTAACTAATGAAGTGGTTGCTGCTAGCAATCACCTTTATATTTCATGGTTTCATCGAAAAATAAAGTGTCTGTTGCCCCAGGAATAAATTGTCTATATTACATTAAAAAATGATAAGCTAGTAATAATATTGCAAGAGGAAATGGATGGCAAACTGATAACGAACTCATAGTTAGTATCTTCACCAAGGAGAACATTCTCAGTACGGCAGCATCTACCCCTTGTGGGAGTAGAACCCACAACCTTCTGCATCAAAAGCAAGTACACAGCCTGTTGTGCTATAGTATTAACTTGGCAAAGCACTAAACTTCTATTCCCCTGCAGCTCTCAGTTCCTTGTAAAATCTACTCAATACTCAACTGCATCTCAACCCAGCTCAAGAAAACTGGAAAAGCCAAAATGTATTGGGGGTCAAAAGCCCAAAACAGGGACACATTAAACATTGCTTGTATAATCTTGGAAAGTTGCTAGAATAAAATGTTGTGTTGCCACCATATATTTTACTGCCAAGGTCCCTGAGCAAAAACAGTCAGAGTAACATACCACTACGCCACATCAGCTGCTTTGTAAAAAGAGGAAGACTGAAACTTAAATGGCTATCATTTAGTGAATTCAGTTCTCACCATAGCTGTCAACCTCTTAGTACAAAACACCTGGACAAACCCAGTAATGAGGGAATACAGCCCTCAAACATATTCAGTGAATTCAGTTCTTGCCATAGCTGTCAACCTTAGCACAAAACCTGGACAAGCCAATAATGGGGAATACAGTCCCAAAAATAGGGACAAATTTAAAATACTCATCTTATAAACTTCGAAAATTGCTAAAAAAAAAAAAAGGTTGTGCTACTATGTATTCTGAAGAACATGAAGTTGGAAATTCAAATGCCGGTCAATTTTATTGCGGACAGAACAAATTTCAGCAGAGACGCAGGGATTAAAACTGCAGACACATCTTTGTAAAATGGCAGGGCACCAGAGCAAATCCACACAAACACAGGCAGGAGATGCACACTCCACACAGAAGCCACCCCAACCAAGAACCAAACCTATAGCTGTGAGGCAACAATACTACCACCGCACCATCAATTATGCAAGGAATTAAACATTCAGAAACCTGAAGTCTGAAATTCAAATGCCTGTCAATTTTACTGCGGACAGAACAAAAACAATTTTCAGCAGAGACGCAGGGATTAATACTGCAGACACGTCTTTGTAAAATGGCAGGGCACCAGAGCAAATCCACACAAATACAGGGAGGAGATGCAGACAGAAGCCACCCCAACCAAGAATCAAACCAGAAAACCTATAGCTGTGAGGCAACAATACTATCACTGCACCATCAATTATGCAAGGAATTAAACATTCAGAAACCTGAAGTCTGAAATTCAAATGCTGGTCAATTTTACTGCGGACAGAACAAAAACAATTTTCAGCAGAGACGCAGGGATTAATACTGCAGACACGTCTTTGTAAAATGGCAGGGCACCAGAGCAAATCCACACAAATACAGGAGGAGATGCAGACAGAAGCCACCCCAACCAAGAATCAAACCAGAAAACCTGTAGTTGTGAGGTAACAATACTATCACTGCACCATCAATTATACAAGGAATTAAACATTCAGAAACCTGAAGTCTGAAATTCAAATGCCTGTCAATTTTACTGGACAGAACAAAACAATTTTCAGCAGAGCAGGGATTAAAACTGCAGACACATCTTTGTAAAATGGCAGGGCACCAGAGCAAATCCACACAAACACAGGCAGGAGATGCAGACTCCAAACAGAAGCCACCCCAACCAAGAATCAAACCAGAAAACCTATAGCTGTGAGGCAACAATACTACCACCGCACCATCAATTATGCAAGGAATTAAACATTCAGAAACCTGAAGTCTGAAATTCAAATGCCTGTCAATTTTACTGCGGACAGAACAAAACCAATTTTCAGCAGGGATTAAAACTGCAGACACGTCTTTGTAAAATGGCAGGGCACCAGAGCAAATCCACACAAACACATGGAGGAGATGCAGACTCCACACAGAAGCCACCCCAACCAAGAATCAAACCAGAAAACCTATAGCTGTGAAGCAACAATACTACCACTGCACCATCAAATACGCAAGGAATTAAACATTCAGAAACCCTTAAGTCTGAAATTCAAATGCCTGTCAATTTTATTTAACATTTTTAATCAGGACAGTCTGACTTGGAACAAATAAACAATTTTCAGCAGAGGCCCAGGAAGAAATAATGCAGACATGTCTTTGTAACATGGGAGGACACAAAAGCAAACCCACACAAACACAGGGAGAAGATACAGACCCCACAAAGAAGGAACCCCAGCCAAGAATCAAACCCAAAAACCTGCAGCTGTGAGGCAACAATGCTACTACTACACCATCAAATATCCAGCATTGCAACATTTACAAACCACAGATATTATGAGGAACAGATCAGATCGAATATGAGGCAAAAATCTGAATTTTTTTTACAAATGGTGGTGGGTAGGGAACTCAAGTCTTTAACACCTGCATACAGGGTACAGGGTTCAAGCCTGAGGCATTCCCTACCACACCACCATAAGCACCTGGGGCATTCACACACACACACACACACACACACCAGTAAAGCACAAGCACCATACACAAACTCCAGTAAAGCACAAGCACCATACACACACCAGTAAAGCACAAGCACCATACACACACACACCAGTAAAGCACAAGCACCATACACAAATAAACATTGTAAATTAAAAAGCACAAACTCCATACAAATAAACATTGTAAATTAAAAGGCACCTTACCTGAATACATCCAGCTAACGTACATCCTTCCCGCGCAATACTGAAGACCCGCGGTCTCCTTGTGTCCCCCTATGGGGACGGCCGGACTGCCTTGAGCATGCGCATAGACCGACAGTAGTCGGGACTCGGTCTATCTTGCAAGTCTGAATTTTGAAAAACTAATTTTTTTTATTTTTCATTTTTCTTTCTTCTTTTTCTTTCTTTTTTTATTTTTGAGGGGGCTGCAGTCCGGCAGCCCTATGCCACGAGCCGCCCCTGGCAGGATTGGTGAATAGTGACAAGTGTCTGGAGTAAGAACTGCAACTGCCAGATATGTGTGGCCCACTGCTGTACTCAGACATGGCCTAAGTGTGTGAGCATGCCCAGTATGACCTTTCAGTATGTTGTTGACTGACATTTCCTTCATTTGTTTAAGTGTGTGAGCATGCCCAGTATGACCTTTCAGTATGTTGCTGACTGAAATTGTCTAAATTTGTTTAAGCGTGTGAGCATTCCCACTATGGGCATATATACTATATGTGTGTGAAAAATCAGGTTGTTTTTTACTTCAGGGCTCATCTTTGTGTTGTACATCGACAGGAAGCATGCTGTGCCTGCAGGGCTTCCATGAGTCAATTTGCATAGACTTATCAACATTTCTACATACAGAGCTATTATTTGTACATTTCTACCCAGGGGGCACACCTGATTGTTAATGTCGGTGTACATAGGATGAGGGGTACACCTGACATTTATACACATTTGCTAGGCCTGCACTGCTATGTCAGGTACTCCATTTCAGTCTGTACTGTTGCCTATCATACTGGTTTGAGGCATACCACTGTACTACAGACCTTAGCTTCCAATTATACGCATATTAGTTTGTGACTTCATAACCTACCCAACCCACATCACACTGCCTGGCCTGCTGTTATCTGTCTGCATAGGCCTGGGGGGAGGTTACTAATATGCCTCTTCAGAGGGCAGGATACAGCATTTGTTTGTGTTTGCACTTGTCTACAATTGTCCTGCTGGCTGTGACTGTTAGGTATGTGACCCCCTCCAACTGGTATGTGTGAGTAACTTAAGTTGTGTCTGTGCCAGTGAAATGCTGTCATGGCTTAGTGGTTCAGTACTGTGACTCTAGTGCACAGTATCCTCAGTTTGAGCCCTGTCACTGCTTTTTATTTTCCTGCTGGACAGACCTGACTGGTTAAGGAACAGTAAAGCAGGTGTGAGTGTATTTAGCCGACTTTGCCTGAGTTTGCCCGACTTTGCCCAACATTGCCCAACTTTGCTCAATGTTGCCTGCCGTTGCCCGACGTTGCGCTGGTTAGCGCGGTGCACAACTATGCCCAATTGTATTTAAATATGCTCAATACTGGTAAATTGTGCTTAGCAGTGCATTATATTGCTTAAAATAGGGACTCATGCCTCAGGTGGTGCTGCAGGGCTGCCTCTGTCGGATGCACATATTACACTCCATTTACATGTTTGAAAACAGGTAGTGTCAAGTTAGGCATCCCTTTTACTGTATGTGCGAGTCAGAGAGAGGTGTCATTTACAGGGTTCCTACTGAGTCAGTGTATGTGCTATGCGTTGCCTCTTTGCCAAGGCCCGGGCATACTGGGCACGCCTCTTTCTGCCTACTGGGGCAGGCTCAGGTTGTTCCTCCTCCGAGTCATGCTGTGCCTGTGCAGGCCTTGGCAATGGTGGGGAGCTGTTTGGCCCTGCCCCATGTTGTTCCTGCTGCAGTTGTTTCCACAGGATCATATTGTGTAGCATGGCAAATACCATGACAATTTGGGAACATGTAGTTGGTGAGTACTGCAAGGCTCCACCAAATGTGTCCAGGCACCGGAACCGTGACTTGAGCATCCCAAACATACACTCAATTATGTTTCTTGTTTGTGCGTGTGCCTCATTATGGAGTTCTTGTTCAGGTGTGTGTGTGCATTTCTGATGGGTGTCATCAGCCACGGCTCCAGTGTGTGTCCAGCATCCCTCACTAGGTGACATTCAGGGATGCCCCCATTGGCAAATCTCTGGTACAGCTGCGTCAGATGCCAGATGTGGAAATCGTGATAACTTCCAGGGCAGCCAGCACACACATTCATTATTATGCCCTGGGCATCGCACATGACCTGGCAGTTGATGGAGGGGAAGCCCTTGTGGTTGCTGTAGACCCTACCCTGCTCACTGGGTGGTGCTTTGATGTGTATGTGCGTGCAATCTATTGCACCCACTACCTCAGGGTATTCTGCTATTTGGTGGAAAAGACGCATATTGCTGGCCAATGCCTCACGGGAATTGGAGAAATGTACGTGCTCACTGACATGTGCTGACATGGCATCCAGGAACTGGTGCAGTACCCTGGATGCTGATGCCTGTGAAATCCCCATCATATCACCAGTTGGTCTCTGGAAGGTACCTGTAGCTAGTATTCTTAGGCCAACACATACCTTGGTATCCACTGGGATGGGTTCCCCTCTGCTGGTTCTGTGTGTGAGGCATGGCCGGCACAGCACAACAATTTGTTGCAGGAGATCTCCGTCCACCCTATAGCGCTCCACTATCTCTAGCTCATGTAGCCCCTGGTAGGTTAGCCTGGGTCTGTACACTCTTCTCCGTCTCCTCACTGTGGGTTGCTCAGCAGCATTCACATCACCACCCTCAGCACCTTGCACATGTTGGTTTATGATAGCAAGAGCAGCCCCTAACATTTTGTCTGACTTTAAAGTTTTTAAGCTTTCCCTCTTTGTATACTGCAGTGTTGCAGAGTTCTTTGGAAAAAACAGGGAAGAATGCTGTTTGCAGAGTTTAAAGTGCTGGGCTGGGCTGGGCTAGTCTGCTACCTGTGTAATTGGCTGATTCTGCTATATTTCACCTGGCAGCTCTGCTAGTTCTCCTTGGTTAACTTCCTACTACTTCTTTTCCTTCCTTTTCCCTTTCTGTTTCTGCCCAGGGCAGCACCGCGCAAACAAGTGCAAGCACGCACACATGCGCACACGCTGTGTGCACGTTTGCAAGAAATTTCAGATATATTCACGGTGTACACCTTTGGTTTCTGGTTTTCAAAAAGGAAAACTGTAGACATGCCTCTTGCAATCCCGAGCAACTCAGGGCAAACACAAGACACTGTGCTCCAATAAGCTTACAGCCTTTCTGACACACCCCCTCATGATGTTACCTATATTCTACTCTACTACTCACCTACTCCTACACTTACACTCTTGGGACATGGCTCACATGCTGAGGAAGATTGAGATTCACTATCCTTATCCTCATTTGCATAGGATTGCCTACTAATGCATGGTTACATCTCTCACACACTGAGCTTCTCCCCCTTAGCAACCACTACTCAGTGGCCATGTTGTCTTTAGCCTGCCATTTACCTGCATGGCAGGATAAGCTTTTTAGTGAAAATGGCTATTTTGGCTATTTTTAAATTATTTTCTTGTTTTTTTAAAGCGCCGCACGTTTGCGCGGTGCTGTGCTATGCTTAAACATCAGAGATCGGGGGACAAAGTTAGATTTTGATAATTTTAAACATTTATAAATGCCAGTGGCCTTATATTTGGCCATTGGCATGCTTCCTCAACTGTATGCATCCTTTATTTGGAGCTGTCATAGCTCCATTTAGCTATTTGCAGAACGGTTCTCCGTTACCAACAGAGTACATTTCTGCAGATAACACTAATCTTCCACGGACAGGTTAGTGTTTCCTGGATTGCAAATTTACCTCATTTGCATAGCTTTCAGCAGCAAATGAGGTAATTTGCATACCATGACGCTGTCTGTGCAAGAGTAGCTTTAGCAGCTCTCATGCACACCCCTGCTGGCTATACCTGGATCGCATGGCAGACATATTGCCTCCATGAGCTCCTACACTCTTCTTGCACTCCGTGCAAGCTTTCGTAAATCCAACCCTTGGAGAAATTAAAAAGAAATGCAGTAAGATTATGTATACTGTGGTTCCTGATCATAGCTGCAATCCCCAGTATAACAAGGCTTTAAGTACATTTTAGAGAAACAAGCACTAATTTCAAAGCCTTGGAGAAATTCCCTTATACACAAATACAATGAAATTGTTAATATGTATATGGAGCAGGGTTTTATGGGTGCAAGGAGACGGGACTTAAATTACTTTAAAGGTGGGACATAAAACATTATACACACATTAAAATCACATTTTATTTCTGAAGTTTTGGGACCTGCATTTTTATTCCTCATACTTAAAATCATGGTCCTGCATTTTGCTATTCATTTCTTTCAATGTTTTTACTCGCCTCTTCCACACAACAGCATTCTCCCACTACCAGCATATGTGCAATAAATCAGCTGTAGCACAGTTTCTAAGTGCACTATGTGTATTCTCTTTCAGGTGAAACACAGAAAAACATTTCCTTATAATTGTTGGTTATTTTAGCTACCTTTCTTTGTAGCTCACATATGGACAAGGCATCTAATACCAGATCACTGTATTATATCATTATATTATTTTGGTTTTATTTTCATTAGAATTTTAAAATAAGGCATGAGAGACAGACAGACAGACAAAGAGGAGGTTTACTGATGTATATGTTTCTTTACCGTATGTTTTGTTATTCATCTTGACACATAGGCATTAAGTTGCAGATGCTGACCTTACAGCTCACACAGCTGTATCAGCCTTTTCATGCAGACAGAAATGATGCACTAGTCAAACAGGATAATGAGCTTGAGCTTCTCAATTTCCAAATTACCACAGGTAGAGTACTTTTTCATTTCTTTGCAAGCTATAGAATACCTTCATAGCTCATACTTAAACTTATGGGAGACATTAACCATTCCACCCATGATCATACTCATGGGTATTTTAACTATCCCTCTATAAACTGGGAATCCCACACAACGTCAGACTTATAGACCCAGGGATGTGTGGACTTCATAAACACAAACACCCTAGACTAGTTAGTCCATGTATCAACTAGGGGTGCAAACACCCAGGATCTGTGACTCACAAATATGGAAGAGTGCTACAACTCCTGTACCCTCCCCCCGAAATGTAGTGTCCTGACTTGTAAGGTCAAACATAAAGCTGTCTCCCTCAAAATAAAAATCAATGCTGTGACCCTAGTAAACCCAGTAACAGTTATGAGCAACTTTAAGGCAAATTGCCTTTCATTAGGCAATATCTAACAACATTTCAAATCCCTGTAAACCCAGAGAACAGAGCTGCATATCCAGATTTGGACACAAAAACATTGTTCAGTCATGTTAATAGATGCACAGAGACAGGTGTGCCTACCAGAAATAAGCCCAGTACAAACTCAAAAAAACAAATCACCATGGGGGAATCCAAACATAAAAAGATTGTACAACAAAAGGAAAATAGTCATAGTTAAAATTAGGAAGTGCAACACAGAGCAGAATAAAAACCCTCTCACCAGGGTAAACAAACAACTAAGAGTGAAAATTAAGTCTACCAAAGGTAAAGTTTACATAAAAATAGCCTTCCAAACCATGGACAACCACATGGTTTTCTTTAGCTATGTCCAAAAGCTCAAAAGGGGTGCACAATAGTGGGCAGAACTGATTGTAAATGGAGCCACTTACATGGAGTCAGAAGATATAGCAAATCTACTGGCCAACAACTTCAGCTAAAATTTTACTAGCCCCCCTCCATCTGACCCCAAGTAAAACCATCAGACTTAACCACCCCAGCTATCATTAGTGAGCAGATCCTAAGTGTATTCTCTAAGATAACAAACACTGCATTGATGGGCCTCAATATTATTGAAGGATGTCTCCTAAATAGTCTGATGCATGACTTATCTGGACCTCTGGAGTCACTGTTTAACCATGTCCACCAGACAGGTTTTGTGTCACATGAATGAAGTGCTGCAATGGTCATCTGTCTGCACAAAGATGGTCATCAATGGACCCTTGGAAGTACAGACTCATAAGTCAGACAAGTCTCATAAGCAAAGCCATGAAAGAATAATCATGGATATGGTTAATAATGACACAGGAAACCGTCAGACACTGGATCCAACCCAGTCTGGGTTTATCAAAGGCAAATCTTGCCAACTCAACTTGGCAGACTTCTGTGGAAAGGTTACCAAGGCAAAGGATGAGGACAAAATGGTGTCTGTTGCCTAATTTGATCTGACTGAGGCATTTGATACAATATCCTACTCAGGCATTGTAAACAAATGCAGACAACTGGACATTAACCCCTATGTTATACACTGGGTAGTTAGCTGGTTCTCAGATAGGACCCAGGAAGTTAGGATAGGAGAGACCACCGTCACAAAGAGGCTTGTCACTAGCAGAGTCCCTCAGGGCTCTCTGCTGGGATTGCTCTTTTTTGGCACTTAATTCTTTGATGTCAGTCATAATGCCAATGACCTCTGGCTGATCAAGTTTGCAGATGACTGCAAACTAGAAGCAGTCATTGAATTCCCCCCAAAACACTAACATCTTACATGAAGGACTAATGCATACAAATGAACATGTAGCAAAGTCACAGTTTTAAACTCAATTCCACAAAATGCATAAAAGCACTCTTTGGGAAGTTGGCTACCCTAGGAAACTACTTCATTGATAACTTACCACTAAGAGTGGACCCAGTAGTCAGGAATTTGGGACATATGTGGATAGTAACCTGGCTTTCAAACAACATGTGTCTAAGTTAGTAAAATAATCATTCTGCTTTACTGTACTTATAAGCCAGGGCATAACATGTATTGTCCAAGGAGGTCATCATTCCTCTGTATTCAGCCATTATTGGACTCAATATTGAGTACAAACCTCCCCTCCACACCTCATTGGTATGTGCTTGACCAAGTACATGCAGCAACAGTAACATCCACAGAGATTTCTCACAAAAAGAATACAGGATGTAAAGGACATGATCTATGTAGATCACTTCAAAGCCCTATCTATATATTCAGCTTCCAACACACTGCTGAGAGACAGTCTCTGTCTGACATAAAATACTTCCTTGGATCTTGTTCTGAGTTACTTTTTGCACATCAGCAAAACCAGTAGTATCAGAAGGACTCAATCTAGGGACTGGAACCTTGTTTACAACATAAATCGGACATGCTGGAGGAACAGGTATGTGCCCCAGAGTATTTCCTTCCTCTGAAACAGGCTTCCCATCTATGTGAAATAGAGTTCTTCCCTAACTCTATTCAAGCATAACCTGGACCATTGGATGGGAAATAAGATATTCACCTTAGGTCTAGCAGTTATGTCTCTAATGGACAGAGACAGTCTGTGAATCATACTCTAGCTCACATATATCCCCATAAAATAATCTTTAAGGCTAAAAAAACTGCAGTATACATTAGGGATGCAAGGCTAGGCTTATAAAGTCTCCAATGGTCATTTGTCTACTATACATCTATGAACCTGTGAAGCTATGACTGTGGCTCAAGTGATCTATGTTCAATTGGTGGCACTGGCAATGGATGGAAAGGGCCTAAGAGGATGGGAATGTACAGCCTTTGCCAGATTACCTATCCTAGAAGGAGGGAAATGCCACAATTCACTACTTTGTTGACATATAGAAGGTGAACAAAGTGTTAAAACTACAGACTACATGCATACTAAGCACATACATTGCCCACCAATGCATTGCACTATATGAGGATGTTATATGTGTAGAGGGACATATGTAGCATAAGCTACCACAGGGATTATGATCCTTAGGGGATAGTATGTGAGTCCTCTATATCCAGTTGACTGGCCTACTCCCCACCACTTAACTCTTATATCTTTTAGGAACAAATAAGCTGATAAAGGTCCTCCAGCCTGAAAACAAATGGGCTGCGGGGAGCTTACTTTGTATGAAAGATACTTGGTTTCTGTCCCAAGAGGGGAATTAATGGGTCAATAGTTTGAAGAAATAGGAGAGACTGTTGGATGAAAAGCATGCATATAATGTCAGCAAGGTCCGTGGTGCATCAAATATACAACAGGAAGCTTTTCATGTATAATTTTTTGAATAGTTAGGAAATCTATTCAACAGTTGTGTAATAACTTGAGAAAAGTATTGCATAGTGTAACTGGTCTTAAATGTATATTATTTTTAGAAGCACAATTTGTAGCATACTCCTCTCGTAGAGCAAGAGGATTACTCATATTATTTTCAACAGATACATTTTCTTGACTCAAAACATTAATTATGGGTATTTGGTATTGCCCCTTGTTTGCTATCAATGCACTTTCTAAAACAAGATAGTATAATTTTCCTGGGAAGCAAACATTACTCACCCTCCCTATTGACATGTTGCAGCTCATAATGCAGAGTCCTGAAATGCCAAAAAATACCAAAAATACAGATGAAGAGCAAATATCGAGCATCATTTTTTTAATTTCAATTATGTTTTGCAAGGGACAGCAATCCTGTACCCTCCACCCTCTACCCCAACTCAGAACATCATATCTCAAAGAAAAAGGTAGATTCTGATAAATGGCAATCTCAGGCACACCGAAAGTGTGATAAGAGACTTAGGGACACAGGTGGACAGTGGGCTCACCTTCGATAACCACATCGCCACAACAGTCAGGAACTCCTTCTATGTGGCACACCTCATCACTAAGGGCTTTTCATCCAGAAAAATGGAGGTCATTGTCCCACTGTATTCATCCCTCATTAGACCCATTATAGAATACAACACCCCATTTGGTATGTACCTCTCAAGACATCTGCAACAACTGGAAAGGCTGCAGAAATACCTCACTAAAAAAATCACAGGTCTAAAGCAGATGCCCTATACTGACCATCTAAAAAAACTCCAGCTATACTCTGTCACATATTGTCTACTCTGAGGCGATCTCTGATTAACATACAAGGCCATGTCAAACCCAGAGCTGTTGTGCATGCTACACTTAAAGGAAACCCAATCCCTCAGAGCCACATGCTCCACAGGTCTAAATCTTGCCATCACAATGAACAAAACATGCTGGAGGGATAGGCTCCTGACCCAGAGACTCCCCCGACTCTGGAATAGACTGCGTTTACATGTCAAGCATAGCATCTCTTTGGCCCTCTTCAGAAGGAACCTTGACGATTGGATGGGAGGTAGGAAATTCACCCTGGGGATCATGTCACTCGCCCTGCTAGACAGGGGTACAGGGATGTAAATATTGTGGGAAGAAATAGCCAGGGAATTGTTATGGCTAGGCTTATATAGGCCCTAGGGCCGATAGCCTAGTACCAACCTATGAACCTATAGGATATGTGACTCTGGATTTCATTCATTCAGTTTCCACATTCCAGGATTCAGAAATGCAGAACAGTGAAATCTTTAATATAATGGCAATTAAATGGATACTGTCTGTCACCGTATATTGAAACATTCTTATAGGCATACTGCACCTGTAAGTTTACTTTTTTCATTGTTTTTCTGGTTATAGTATTCATTTTTAGAGTACTTTTTAAATGGTTTACATCTCACTATTCAGAATACTTTTACTAGAATTTTGCAACACATTACAAGTTTGTGTGTCAAATAAACACCTTATTTTAGACAAATGGGCTGGCTGTAGTTTTAGTCATTAACAGGTTTCTAAAACTGAAGTTCTACCCCAGGACAGGAATGAATGGCTTAACATATTGAAGAAAGAAATTAACAAACATATGGGTTGATATTTGCCAAGTTTTCTGTCTTTTATTTTCTTTTATCACATGGTGATAATTTATTTACCCAAAAAGTATTATTTTTTAAAACATACAGCTATCATTATATTTTGTGTTATGATGTGTGTTTATGCTATACTGTAATTTGGTTTTATAGTCCAGAAATGTAGACTAATACCTGAAATTATATGTTATCTGTTCTTTTGAGACTGTTTTTATATTTTATATTATTTTTTTCTTTTTCTTCTTCTTTTTATTATTATAGGTTTGTGAGTTCATAAAAGGTTAGTAGTTTAGTGGCCCTTGAACCCTTACAAGCCTAGCCATATTTATCCCGAGTTACCCCAGTTGTTGGTGGTTAGGTGAATGAATTTCACAGAGGTAAGTATCTATGGTAGTTAATACTGACTTCCTCTGTCCAGAAGGGGCATGGGCTCCACCTCAGGTGTGAATTTGTGATCACCCATCCATTGATCTAGGTTGCATTTAAAGAGGGTCAGGGAGGGGCTGTGTTTCACGTGAATTGGAAGCTTGTTCCAGATAAGTGGCAGTCTCTGGGAAATGTATCTGTCTCTCCAGCATGGCCTGTTCATGTCAGAGGCTAATTATTATTACTATTTTATTACCTTATAGTAAAGGTTTGGTTTATATTCTTAATATATGCCATTTTGTCTAATATGAGCTCTTTATGTTTGGTAATAAGAAAATAAAGCTATCCTGTCTCTATTTGTTGCATGCATTTAAAATTATTAATGTGAAAGTATATACAATTTAGTGAAGTATAAAACAGATGTGTTAAAATGTAATTAGTCGATGTATTCTATCTGCCTAATGAAATATTTTCCAATCCAAAGAATTATTTGCTGAAATTAAACTTTAGAGAAAATATAATTCAGGTTGGTTACTTTCTTGTGGTGGCATTTAAATGACATTTTAGGAACATATTTCTGTCTTGCTTGCATGTATATAAATTATTCACATGTTTGTCTCAGTATGGCATCTCTTGGCAGGTTATTGGTTTCCTGAACATCAATACTATTCACATGGTTTACTGAGCTGTGAATCGGGCAGCCTTCAATTCTTCATACTGTGCTGAGTGCATAAACTATATTTGAAACATATGCTCTTCAAAAAATGCAGTGCTTAATTAGAGAGAAGAGCATTTCAACAATTCCATTCTAAGAGACCCATTAAGTGTTTATCCATGCCATTTTAAAAACATGACAAATAGTAGAATATATATAGATTTCAGTGTTCTGCATTTCTGAAACTTCTTTCTACAGCTAGAAAAATAGAATAAGCTTTTGTGTGTTGCTTTATTATATTTTGGTTTCAAACCATTATTGTATTCTTCTAAACACTCTGTTACCTAAATTAAAATGAGCATAGTTGATATGAAGTTATAAATCCAGGATGAATTTTACTCATTCAGTAACAGCACTTGATTCAGATGCAATTACAGTTTGGAAATGCATTTTTTGTTTAAATAAAATGTAGTTAGTGAACTAGAGCACACTGTGTTCCACTGATACAGCTGCAATTTGTGTGGACACACACACACACACACACACACACACACACACACACACACACACACACACACACACACACACACACACACAATCAAACACCTTAGTAGGAATTCAATTTCCAGTACTGATACCACAGTGCAGCCTATGGGGGGTTACTCCTGAGTGCATAATCCTTAGCATAGGACAGGTTTTCACTGCTGAGTGGGCCTGCCTTAGGATGAAATGTTGAAGCAAGGCCACATCTGATCTAGAAGAATCAGTGCTAGCTCAGGTGACTGGAAAAGATCCTTGAGCACATATCAAATTGCTAGGGGTTCTTAAAAGCACAGAAATGATTATTATCACAAATAAAAAAACAAAGTTTGTGCATATGATGAAATGTATAAGTAGAAAATGTAATGGAAAATTAGCAGTCACACAAAAAGCAAAACGTAAAAGACAATGCTTGTGAACATTTATCCTTCTAAACCTTTTGTCACAACCAAAAGTGAAACTGGGATAAAGTATCATTTAAAGTCCACATTTTCCTATGCAGACAAACTTGTGCACTTGGTATATAAGCCAAAGTCCACACATTATAATTTTATACAGTGCTTCTATTCAGTCAAGCCAGTAAGTATTAAATTCTCCATACAAAATGCTATGAAAAGATAAATATTTGTCACTAGGACCTTTCCCCAGTAAAAGACATGGATAGTCAGTGCAACCAGGTTTATCCTTCAAGACACCACAACTTGCAGATTTAAAATAATGGTGAACTTCAAATTGCAAAATCACCATGCAACTATAAAATAAATTCCAACAAGCAGGACAACTCACTGCCAGGTGCCATGACCTGCCAGCCTGACATGCATCTCATCAAGCCAATGTACTTTGCTTTAATCCTTCCCTTAAGTACTACAGTAGGTTGGAGTACTGCTCACTTAAGGCCTCAACTGGTCAGAAAGGCAGAAGGGTAATAAAGGGGGTAATGTCTGCTGGCAGCCACCTTAAATTAAAAAAGAGGAGGGAAGTGGACCAACCACTTTGCTGAAGTGATGAGACCCTTAGCCACCCCAGGGCATAATGCCCTTGTGTTGGGAGATACACACTCTTGCTTAGTCATGGCTTGCGACAAAGCACTTGCAAGCAAAATCACTTTTGTCTCTAAGCCCACTCCCCAATAAATCAGGAGAAACAGATGACCAGTGCAACCAGTTTTATTCATTACAACACCATAACTTGTGCTTTCACCAAATTCATAACCATGTTCAACATCAAATTCACAATGTAACCATAAAATAAGGTCAGGTAAACAGGGTGGTTCACTGCTGGGAAGTGAGATTACTGCCCTCCCAAGTGGATCATCCAGCCAAAATGCTAGGTGACACACCTTCTCCTAAGTACTAGAGCAATGTGGAGTTCGGCTTGCTCAAGGCCTCACACATAAACCCACTGAATCAGGAAAGCAGACTGGAAATAGGGGGGGTGGTCAGTGCAGCAGGCTGACTGCAGCTTGTTCTCTTCCTTTCCTGGATGTCAGATAACCTGAAATAAAAGGCTACCTAGTCCTGGATAAAGATAACTTAATTGTAGTACTATAAAGCTCTGATTCAATATTCTCTTCTCCTATATTTCCCAGGTGAATATCTAAAACTTGCAGCCATTGCCGTAGCCTACTCTGTCTCTATATTGATTAAACACTCTATGACTGAATCCTATGTACTACTCCAGTGGAAAAAAATGATACATCCTCCCCATCTAGAAAACTATTCAGTCAGCTGAACTCACAGACTATTCTCTCCCCTCTATCCAAGGTACTCCAAGGTGCTTGAAAAATGCATTCCGTCCCTATTACTTTTCTGTATCACCTAAAAAACACTTATGACTTCCTCACAGCATAGTTTCTGCACCCCATCCTAGCACATCCACATCTCTCCTTAGCTTCATTAATACAATCAACACAAACAGAGATGAATGGAACCTAGTATATGCCCTTTTTTCAAGTTCTCTCTCTAAAGCTTTCAACACTGTCACCTACACTATTCTTTTAAAACACTCTCTAACCTAGGCCTTGCTAACCCTCTCCTGGTTTTCTAGTTGCATTGCTAATCACCACATGGTAGTAAAATGACAGGCTGACATCTTACTGTTTCTCCCCATATTGGTTGGATTTCCAAAGGGATCCATACTTGATCCTATACTGTTTAGCATCTTTATTATTGTCCTTGTCTTGAGAATCAAAAATGCCACCCTAATACACTACTCAAGTGATTCAACCATTATCTGCTCAGCAAAAAAAAACTTGACTTCCTACAACAGCTGACTCAGGAATCTTTCTCCTCATTAGAAAACTGACTGACTTCTAACCAGCTACTCCTCAACCCCGATAAATCAAAAATTGCTTCCCTTTACTCTAAAACACCTGTTACTTTGTCTAACAACCAAATTTTACTTGCCATCCATACCAAACTACTAAGAGTTCATGTATTTGAAGCCCTAAAATTGTGTCCATATAGATTATGCATTTAAAAAACCCACCAAAAACATGACACTTTACTGTCAAACCATATCTGTCTAATACATCTCGATCTCATATCACCGCAACCTTCCTCATACCCAGCCTTCTCTATGCTCTACCGTTATTTACCAACATCCTACAGACTTATCTAAGCAAGCTTGGACAGTGCTACAACAGGGTCATAACATTTACAGCCAACCTCTACCATACATCACAGCACTGTCTAGCACTCAGACTCTTCCAGTGGCTGTAACTACTCCACCTAGTCATATATTCTCAACTCCCTACTGTCTATAAACTACTGTATAAAAAATGAATATTCATCCCCTACAAGCTTCATATAATCTTACCACCAAACTAGGGCTCTGTGCTCTTTTTCCAAAGTCCTGCTACTTATATACTTACATAGTGTCCAAAACCTGGAACTCCTTCCCCCTAACAGTTAGAGAAGAACCATCAATAAAATCTGTCAAGCTTCAACTAAAACACTCCTACTCAACTTGTGGCACTGCAAATACTCCCCACCTGCTTAAATCATTCTTCTTTTCCTGTAACTGCTCTCCTTGCCAAACTCGTTATTCCTTCTAAAATAGACTAACTGCATAAAATTATAACCTATGATAAGTATGAATACTGTATTGATAATGTAATGAACACCTGCCATTGTAAGAATTTGCCTGTTTGTATATAATTCCACGACTGATTTCTTGTTCTCCACATTTATGTATATAATTTATAAAACTACTGCTTCCCATGCTTAAGTATAAAGTATCTGTGTTAGATGTCATTGTCAATGTTTGGCTGTATTGTATTGTACAGGAACTTTTCTTCCAAGGCCTCTGTTGAAAATGGCTCCTGAGGCCAGTCAGACATTCCTGGTTAACAAAAACAATAAAAAATTATCTTTTAACCTCATTTATATTATTTACATTAATTATGATATCTTGTTAATGACATAACAATATTCCCTCTACATTAGAAATAACATCTAGGGCCTGTTTAACAAATAATCAATTTGTTATAGTTAATTATTTATATGAAACATAACCCCCCCAAATTTGCTAAACACATAAATACAAATTCAAGCTGAAATGAACTAAACTAAAGGTTGACAGGTGTACTCCATCAGTGCTCTACAAAACAAGGTCTCCATGTTCCAGAACAGGGGCTATCCTTGATATCCATAAGTAATGAACTTATGAGCATATTGCAAAGCTGACTGATATGGCCAGTCTTCAATGCATTTGAAGTATTCTAGCTGACCAAACTAGGTGAGCCACAGGAAGAACACTCCTTGACCTAAACAGTTCATGAATGATGATGGGCAGTAGTATTCTTTTTGGGTTGACACCAAGATTGTTTCCTACTAAATGAATAATCAACATGTTGAATGGTCCAGTTGCCACAAAATGCCCTTAAGTACCAAAGGAATGTTCTCAAATACTAGTACTGAGAAGTCTTTCAAAATGACTTTGAATTGGGAAGTAGCCAAACACAACCTGTACCCATCTGGTGAAACTTTTTCTCTGGCAGATGCTGTTACCACACAGGAATGTCCAAATTTAACAATCATTTTGAAACTTCTCAGAAATTGATGTGGCTGAAAACCTTAAAAATAAATTAGAATTTAGCAAACATAACTTAGAAAAGCAGATAAAGAGCAGTGGCCTCCTCTTTGATGACTTGAGTGGATTACCCCTCACTGACCAGGTCAGAGACCCTACCAATGGAAGAAATGGGAAGAGTATCCACCGAAATGAAGACCATGACTTCTCAATATTAATACTAAGGCATGATCTAACTCTTGAGCAGTAATGGTCTGACTATTCAGAAACTAAAGCACTGTTTATCCATAACTAGTTAAAGGGCTGTACTGGTGGAGAGTGAACAGCCACTGAACCAGTCACAAAGCTGGGGGGAGGGGATTTTTACTGAATCACCACTTCCTGAACTTTATAGAGCTAGTCTGTTTTGGACCAGTGAGTCCAAACCCTGAATGAATCTTTCTCACAAAAAACGAAGATAAAAGTTAACAAATATGAACTCTCCCCCATTATAAATTGCTGAGTCATGTGGTTCTTGAATGACACATGAACCACTTTTATAATTTTATAATTGCCTCTTTAGTGACTTTGTCCAAAGCTTTGAGGACCCTAACAATCATGCAAGATTTTATAGTATCTAAAAGTCCAAAAGCTTTGGCTAAAAGACTCAGCACTGATAAATGGATATAAATGGACTTGACAACCTGCTTGAAATCATATAATGAATGACCAAAGCAAAAGATTATTTTCTCGCTGACTGTGATAAATTGATATAAAGCTTCTGTAATGATACTAGGGCTGACCTGTAAGATTTTTTTGTGTTATCTGACCAAGATTTACCGACAAACCAAAACGTCATTCTTCTCCAATCTGCCACAGGTGCACAGGGATGGTAGGTGACTCCTCTTGAGCTCTGGAAACAAGTTGCAGAACAGGAGGATCTGCAAATGAAAAAGCACATCGTTAATCTTCTTGATTTCATCTGGGACATGTTTGTCTGTAAAAGACAGGTTAATTTTTAAGCTGTGCAAAACTAGGACCCTGAGTAAAGACTAAACTCATTTGGATTTGGAAGTCTTCTTCTTGTGAACCTGGACCATAGCCAAATTATCAGATTGAAAATTGACTTTCTGGTTGTCAAGCAAGTCTTGCTGAACCACCAAGGCTACTCAGACTGCCATAAGTTCATGGAAGGTGATATTCCTGGTTTCCTTGGACCAAGAAAACTGGCCAGAGGCTGAAAACCAACAGTGCCAACCAAAGGCACCCATACCCAACCTATCAGAACCATCTAGAAATAAATGCAAAGCCTGAAGGATACACACTTACCTTGTCAAAAAAGAAATTCTGTTCAAGCCTGCTAAAATGTAGTGCCAAATGAGTAAGTCTTGTTTCACTCTTACAGTCAGCATGACCCAGTGATGTTTTGGTTTACCAAATCTCTGGTAAAAGCTCTGCCAGGTTAAAATGACTATACAAACAAAAGTGAGGAAGTCTATGAGCTCCATGATGTCTTTGAGCCTGGTTCTATTAGTCTTGAGAATTGTTACTATAGTGACACTTATCTTAGCAAATGTCTATTGTGTCTAGCAAAAGCAAAAGTCCTCCGTATCAATTTGCAGTCTGAGGAAAATATTTGATTTGGCCAGACCAACCACCTTGTCTCTGGTAATGGACCAACAAGTTTATGACATAGATGAATGGAAAACTATAACCCTTCTTTAGTGACTTCTTAACCTGAAACTATGATTAGGAAGTTATCTGGGTTGTGGACTCTTGATTGTCTGGTGGTCCTTTCCTGTCAGCATCACTGGGATTCTGTACCAAACTTCTCAAATGTAGCACTGGTTGCATAACAACTCACAGATGTAACCGTATCAAAAAACATCCCTAAGAGATGGAATCCTCCTCCTTGAGTGGAAGTAAGTTGAAAGGTGCATTGGTATCCAATTTGCCCAGCCTGATGTTGGAAATCTTCCTGATAGCAGCAGTAGCATCAGCAATTCATAAGCATTGAACCTCTACTTCTTTCAAAATACCATCATTATAGGTGTTTCTTGGAGAGAGGTCAGATGGTGGATTATGCAGAAGTCCCCTTCTTTATTTTGAGTACCATGCCAAACAGAGACACTCTGAAGGCTGTGAAAGGGGTTCATCAAAAGGAAAAAAATTAGCTCTTTGACAGCTGATGCTTTCTCTTTAAATGAGTTCACATTTTTTCATAACTTAAATGAGGGGCAGGCAGCTGATTTCACTGAAAAAACATAGAAAACTCTCAAGATCTCCTGCTTAGCTGAAAAATATGGTTAACATTTTAACAAATTGGTGAAGATGCCGATATTAACAGGGGTATGTGATCTGCTACCTGTGTAGAAAACATAAGTACCTAAGTAAAGTTAAAGCTTGTGACGTATCCTTTTCTACCATGACTGCCATGAAGTATATGAAAGCCAAAATCAAGTTGGCACAGGTGCTGACCCTGAGTTTGGCAGACTGTTTCTTACCAATGGCAGCGAATGCAGCCGATAAGACTTTAGACCCCACCCCCACCCAGAATTGATTTCCAAAATATGTTGGACACCATCATAGTCAAATAAATCAAGGACATCAACAAAATCACCTTACAGGATTTTCTCTTTGACCACTAACTGTCAAAGATGGATCAGGGAGATGGAAAGAGGAGGAAAACAATAATTGGTTCACACCTACATTAACCCTTGTCATCTTGGTGAATAACCATAATATGCACACAAAAAGGATCACAGCCACCAACTTTAGTGATTTCACCTTTCATCATTCCAAAGACTTCATCAGAAATAACCCTAGATTCAACTTGATTCCATATAGATATAAAAATACATGACATTACTAAGTAATCAACCTGTCAAATACTCAGAAATGCACACTGGTTAAGACCAACTAAAGGCATATATATTGCATATATAAATTAAAAAAAAAAAAAATATATATATATATATATATATATATATATATATATATATATATATATATATATATATATATATATATATTATATAGGTTTACCATGAAAAGGTTGAGATTAATAAGATAATCTGTTTATTTCTTTGACCCACATGTGGGACGTCCTGCATATTAATTAGCTTACAATATTGAATGTCATACAAATGAATGCGAAGTTCATACAATTTGACATCCTATTTCACCTGCCTGCCTTATTAGCAGTAGGAACACACTCAGTTCAGAATTGCACAATGCTGCAACTCATGTATTTGCAGGGGGCAAGCCCCCTTCACCCCCCCCTGCAAACTATATATTCCAACTATGAGATCACACTACAGTGAGGAAAAGGATTGTTTTTCTGATCCACACTGTACTGCAATCTCTATTCATTATATCGATCACATATAAGTGAATGCACAGTGGCATTCACTGTACAGGACACTCAGGGATTTGAAGGTTGGCAATACAGGAATAAGCCGACTTCCGGTCGACATTCCCATTTACACCAAACCTTCATTCTTCATTTTCATGGTAAAACATTTTATATATATATATATATATATATATATATATATATACATATATATATATATATATATATATATATATATATATATATATATATATATATATATGACTCCCAGAAAAAAAGAAAAAACATATATAGATAGATATACATATACACATACATCTATATATATATATATATTTATATATATATATATATATATATATATATAGATATAGATATATATATAGATATAGATATATAAATATAGATAGATGTAGATACTGATATATGGTATTCACTTAATTTTCTCTGTTGCCTCTTAAAATATCAACCTCAGTGAAGAATAGATAGAGATATAAATAGATGTGGATATTGATATATGGTAAGCACTTCTTTTTCTCAGTGAGCTCTTAAAATATTAACCCCAAAGAAGAGCCACAACATGCCCATCAAGGTATCATTGATAAAACAGACCTTCTTTTGGGAAGATAATTTCAAGTCCTCCAATACACAACTGCACTGTACACACTATAGACTACCAAAGCAGGAAGGGAAGCTTGTAACCACATCTACAAACCTTTGGTAAAGATTTTCTAGTCAGAATACCATGAAGCATCTCGATGCCAATTCATAATGTCAGCCATGTCACCTTTCTTAAAAATGTATTTTATAATTGAGACTGTGACTCTGTTATCTGATATTCTATTCTAAAGCTATTCATTCTAAACACAGAAAAATAAACGTTTCTAACTAAAGTCCATGTCCATATAAAAAATGTACCCATGCCATTTATGCTAGTATTACTATTTAAATTCACCCTGCTCAATGCCATATCCCATTCAGCCATAACTATGGTTCCCACGTCCAACACTGCAGAATTAATAAACCTGGCTAAAAAGTCTTTTTCCACACTGAAGTTCAAACTAAACAATTTCACTTTGGAAAGAAGCTGACTATTCAATAGACAGATAATATACAAGAGGATTATACATCATTTATAAATAAGGAGGTAATATACTTCAGCAATCATGCTGGTGACAGAGAGTATGGAAATTGTACTTTCACAGTCTAATTTCTGAAGTCCTAGAACAGGAATAAGGCAGCAAGATAGCAGCTACAAGCCGACATGATTTTCTAAGCATGTATAGTGAAATAGTTAATATGGGATGACAGACTTGGAGTTACTAAAGGCTGCTTCAAAATGCTATGAAAAAAAAATATGAGATATTTTCCATGTATACAGTAATAATGTAAAATGGTATGTGATACTATTAGTACATGCTAGGTGTTAGTAAATAAAGAAATTAAAATAT